>NW_028139293.1:0-59917 GCF_965202585.1 Thalia democratica
AAATGGTGACACCGAAAAATTTTTAAGTCTCAACATTTAATAAAAAAAAATTGAAAAAAAAATTTGCTCAAGGTAACATTGTGACGCTTAGTCAAATACTTTTTGCGTCATATGTAAATATACACTTTGTATTAATAATTTATGACCCGAAGAATAAGATTTATGTTGTCAAAATAAAAAAATTTAAAACTAACAAAATATAAAAAACCAACATCCTAATGTTTATTTTGAATATTTTTGCTTTCTATATTGTTAAAGTTTTAGTAAACAGTTGTATATATTCTAATTAAGTATTAAAATGTTACTTTACTATAACTTTATCGCTTATTATTATCACTGACATTAAAATTTAACTATATTCTGTATTTTTACTTACATATAAACAATCTGAAACTTATCTAATTTTTTTAATCTCTTTGTAAACACATAAAATTCTTACAAATATGTTCGTTATCTAAATATTAAAAATTTTTATTTTAGTTATATACCAATCATATATAGCCCGTTTTTATTACTAACACTTTGATAAAAACAATAGCTACTTTAGGTAACTTATAACATCAATGTCGTAGTAATTTCAAATAAAAGTTTGTAAAGTAAAGCTTGTGGTCTGATAATCGAATTGGCATGAATAACCCTTTGTTAAACTTGAGCTTGTCTCACGGCAAACGAAAGTCTATTCTGTTCTGCAAAATTTCACCGATGTTTTTGTTGATGTTACTTAACGCGTGCGAACTCGTTGTCTTGCCTAGTGAACAATGCATTAAAATTTGCACGTCAAAAGACAATGCTGACGTTACTGATCATTGCCAGCAAATGGTTGCTTCATGTAAAAGCATTATAAACCGTTTGTAGATTGACGACTGCAAGTTTTTCGGGTGTGACTGACTAATGAATCCTAATAAGAGAAAACTGGTCTCAGTCTATCGAAGCTTGTTGTCTAATGATCGAATTTGTGTGATTAACCTTTATGTTAAACTTGGGCTTGTCTCACGCTAAATATTAAAAAAACCTCTGTTAATATTTATGTATACAGAATTGTGTTTTCTTTTTTTTTCAAATGCTGAAATTAGTTCATATACGTTTAATTTTGACAGTAGTTCTTAAAAAGATTTAGATACAAAACTTGTTAAGAGGTTGTTTTATCTTAATTATAATTCGCAAACTTAAAAAAAAAGAAAATTTATTTTAAGTTTATCGTTAGTTTGATGATAAAACTATCTCAACGAAAACAATTAAAAAACAAATAACTTTTTAATAATATAATATAATACTAGCTTAAGAAACAACTTTGAATATAAAGTAACGTAAAAACCTAGTTATAAGTTGTTTATTTAGCCACATTAATGGTTTTAAAATCTAATTAAACCTTTGCAATAACGTAAAAACTTTGTTATTGATTAAAGCTTAAATGAAAAAAATTTAACGTTTTCTAGACAGTAACGTCAGTAAAATCTTTAGTGTAAATGGTTCTGATTTTCTATATAACTTTTAACTTATCACTTTAAAAGCATGTCTCTTACTGGAAAAGATAGTTAGAAAATAGATAAAACTACTTAAGATTAAGTTTTTTTTATATATGTTAATAAACTTTAAATCTTATTTCAAGAACTTCATAAAATAAAACAATCACCACTACTTCAATATTAAATTTTATATATTACTTAATTCGAAAAAAACTTTAGAGCTGGATTCCTGACCAATCTAAAAGACTATATGTGCTATAATTTTTATCGTAATTTGTAAATTTTTGAATTTTTAGTAAGTGACAGATTTTTAGATTAGAAACAGTATTTGTTTATCAAATTGTTTGTGTATAACTCATTTGGTGGTATAAAAAATAAATTAAATCTGTTTTACTTAATATTAAATTATACTACGTTAACGTTTTTAAAATTAAAAAGTTCAAAACTTCACTTAGTATAATTTATTAAAAATGAAAGTTTCAAGAGTAATTTAATATATATGCGATCAGTTTACTTTTTGTCAAATGAAAAACTATAAGTATCTGGCGAAGCATTACAGTAAGACATAGCTGAGTAACCAAATAAAAAATAATACAATTAAAAAAACAGTGTACATAATGATTTCATTATAAGCTATAACAAGTTTTAGCTGGTTATAAACATTGAAATTTGTCTGATATTCTTTACGAGATTGTCACCTTTTTTTATTTTAATTTAAAGTCACGCCAAGTGATTAAACTTAAGCAATAACTCTTGTCATTTTACGAACAATCTCTTTTTGTAATTATATAAACATATTTTTTATTATCAACTCGAGTGGAAAAATAGAAAAAAATGAAAATTAATAATTATTTGTTTATTAATAATTTTACTTAGTAACGTTATGTGATTTGAAACCGTTTTATAAAATCTTAAGTAATAGCTTTCTAAAGTCATATATATAGTCGATTTAAAACCACTATAGTATGCAATAGTTTCATTTTATTTAAAATAAAACAACTTAAAATACTTTCTTTTATCAATGGAGTTCTTGAGGATATTTTATAATAATAAAGACATTATTTCTTCTTAAATTGTCCTAATAATTGAACCGCCATAATGTGTAACTTTAAACTAGCTTGATAGGTTACATATGTTGATTTGAATTGGGAAACTGTTTATTTAAATTTACTATAAACTACTGTCTATGGGGTGTGATTAATGACGTTAAGAGGTATACTAAATATCAAACTAGAAAAACAACTAATAAAAATTTATTAACTAACTTGATTAACAACGCTACGCTAAATGTTTTTGTAATACAATTGTTTTAAATAACATACTTTTACATTCTAAACAACACCAACTGTTGCAAAACTAATATATTTTTGAACACTCTTTTTATGTAAATAAGAGATTAAATGTTTTTAACTTATATAAAAATAATAGATTTAAAATATTTGGTCCTAGTCCACAAAAAAACCTTTCGGTTATAAATAAAACAAACTTGAATTAGTTTAAACAAATTGTTAAGCTTTTCTAAAGATTTGTTACATTAGTTTTAAAATTTTAACATACTTTTTTTTGTTGTTTGTAATTATTTTAGGAAAGTTAAGAAACTTTTTTTTGGTTTATTAATATAAATAAAATATTGTATTGATGTGTTTTAAAAATATTTTAAAAGTATACTACTATACTTTATGAGTTATGTTAGTAGTTCTTATTGATAATAAATTAATCTTTTTTTCTAAGTTTTTCCTTAATCTGAAATGGCAAAGCTTAATAAAATATTAAGATTTTTGGTAATGGTAATGTTTATAGAGATATAACTACACTTATATACTTTTAATACTTGGTATGTTTATGGTCATATATATGTAGTCGACAAATATTTACTAAACTTACTGCTTTACATACGAGTAGCTTACAGTACAAAACTTACAGATATTTTTCTTACTAAAGGGTACTAATTCATAAATTAAAAACAAAAAAAACACTTGAAATAATATTTATCATTAAAAATTTTTTATCAAAACTCATGAAAAATATTATAATAGTCATTAAACAAATATTCTATTTCGAAACAATTCATGCAAAATACTTTCAACCTTGATAACGTATACCTTTTTAATGTAGATTATACTTCATAGACTTGATCTTAACTTAATGATGCTTAATGATTAAATAATAATGTTACTGTATTTTTTGTAATAAAAACAAACAACGATATAAACACGTCGAAATAAAATCAGTTTTAACTTATATACCAAAATATACGTATCAAAATCAATTTTTTAAATCGCTATTCAACAATTTGTTATATCATTCTTAGAATATCAATTTTATTTAAATATCATTTAAAATAAACTATTTGATTAGTAAGAACTTAGAGCCGCATTAAAAGGCTTAAAAATAGCTAGAAGTTTAAGTATGAAATTTGGAAACTTTACTCATTTTTATACGCTGAAAAAAAAAGTTTATTAGTGGATTTACATGATTAAGTCAGTTAATATCTGCAATTGTTAAAAAAACACTGTCTTTTAAAATGTAATTTTAATTATTAAATGTATACAAGATTACTAAATCTATAATATATGTATAAATATCAATTATACTTTTTAATATTAACATTACTTGTAAAATGATTTTCAATATGAACACTATTTAATTTGTGTACCGTTTAAGAATTTTTAAAGCTTCTCATGGTTAAGCAAAAATATGTCATTCCCTTATTTTAAATTATTGTTTGAATTTTGATTGCCTGCACGTTTACAAGTAGACTTTCAAATAATAATACTTTAATTTGTGAGAATTGCTCATCTTGTGTTTTTACTCTATCTTATCTTGTTCAAGTTTTTTACAACAAAACCAGTGAGTTTATTAACTTTAGTTTACATTTTTTTGAAGCGACTAAGAGTTTGTATTTATTTTTATTAGAATAGATTAAATGTATTCAAATTCAATAATGTATGAACAAAATCCAAAATAAGTGTTTAAAACGTGACTTTGTATGCTAAAAACTTATGTATTATATTAATTCAGAAGTTGCTAAATTTGACAAAAGTTGTTTAGAAACTAACTAATGTTATATAATTTTAATATTAATCCATATGAAGTAAAAAATTAGATGTAAAATTATCATTTAACAAAGTTTATATTTTATATATCATTTAAAATTTAAGTTTAAAGTTATAAGTTCCTGATTTAGATCTTTTTTTTTAAACTTCTGTTTTTAGATACACACTATTTTATATGTCATATTTAGTTTTAACTACTTCTTAAAGCATAACATTTATATATAATTATTTGGTGTATGGTTCTCTATAATAAACTATAACAATTATTTTGTTATGCCTAGTTTGTATAAAGTAACATGTAAAATAAGTATTCAGGTTTATCTTCAGTCATGTTTTATAGCTTGAATGTAAAGTGTACTGTACCTATTAAAACAGATTTTTGTTTGTTGATTATTTGTTATTAAAAGTGAGATTTTTGTACACTATATAAATAAGTTATTTTACTAAAAACTAAGTGTTTATTTTTAAATTTCCTTTTTGTTAAAAATATATGTTCAATAACTTACTTAAACGTATGAATTTAATAAATTCTTTTTACCATTATTAAATAAAAGTTAATTCTTACTTAAATTTCAGAGTTAAGTACAATTAAAAACGCTGAATTCGTTGCTGGTAAATTTTCAAAGTAGTTGTTTTTAATATCCATTCTGGTATCTCTTAAGATTTGTACAATACCAGGGTCGGAAAACTTTTATCAGCAGGTCAATTGCAGATCTCAAATCATTGTGTCTCTGTATGTAACTTTGAAAAAAAATGGATCAGGCCCATTGAAAGTTAAATAACTTTTCAATCACTATTACTTACATTAAAACTACAAATACAAGAATTTTGACATGTTCTTAAACCTATAAACTTTGTACAATAATTCAACAAATTTTATTGCAAATATTAAAGTAGTTAGTTTCAGTATCTGTAAAAAACTTTAAGTAAATAAAGTTATTACTAGTCTTTTGTTAAATAGTGCGATTGTAAAACATAACATATAACTTGTAATAACCGCAATCTTAAATAAGTTTACGGTTTATATTTAAACTTAGACAGAAAGATTAAATAAAATAAAAAAGGTTGAGTTTTGTTCTACAATACTAAACAACTTGAGTTAATTTTATACAATTAGTATTAAATTTAGTTAAATATTTTGACTGTATTAAAAATTGTTGGCTTTATTACTGTTGTGTCTTAGTCCGCTTAGTTAGCTTAAAGTTCTAGTTTATCAGAAATAAGTCTGTTTAATGATTACAAATCATTAAGTTTTAGTTTTAATGTTTATCTTCGTAAGGTGCAGTGTAATGTAAATTTAATAATCAGATTAAAAAACTTTATAAAACACTAACTATAATGGTATTGAATATTTCTGTTTTATTTCAAAATAAGCTCACCATAATATATTTATTTTAAACAAAAATTAATTAAACACGCTTGCCATACGATAAGCATTTAAATATTTTTTTTAAACTGGTGGTGATTGATTGTTATGATGAACTTATATACACGCAAAACGAACTATATTTTATAGTTTAATTATGTCTGACTATTAAAGCATTTTACAAATAAAATTTTGTTTAGTTTTATGAAATTTATCATAGTTTTAAATCAATTCTAACTGTAGTAGTAAACTTATGAGTTTAACTATAAAACTAGTTAAGTATACTTTACACAGAGTACAATTTAATGTTAAAAATAGAGCTACGTTTTTAATAAAAACTTATCTAAAACTTTATTCTGTAACATACAAACATAAATCTCAGCAATTATGAACTAAGATTTTTTATTTCTTCTAAGTTTTATACGATTGCAGAAATATTTTAGCTAATAAATTTCTTTCATTGCAAAAATGTTTTAATTTATTTATTTTTACTTTTTTTTGATTAATATTTAGAACAACAAGTATAGTCATCTTAAGTAATCACTACTTCAAAAAAGCTAAAAATTGTTTTTATTAAAACTTGAACTTTGTTTGGAAAGTGGTAAAATTAGTAAAAAATACAACTCATTTTATTGATTAGCTTTTAGTATGTTACAACAATATTTAGTTTTTTAAATTTTTAAAAGTATAAACTGATAATATTAAAAGAAAGATTTTATACAACTAACTCACATTTCTTAGTTAAAATAAGCTTTTAAAATCCTATATTAAGAAAAATTTATACTTTAAAAATTTATGGCCACATAGAGTTTATGGCCTTTAAATTTGCATGTTTTGTATATTCGTAGAAGAAGTTTTGTTTCTGATTATTTACCAAAATTATAAGCAAGGTATTTCTTTTTTTTCTAATGGCGTTATTTGACAGTTAATAATATTATGTAAAACTGTGTAGTTTTAGCAAGTTATTTAAATTTACGATAAGTGAAGTTTTTAATTAATAATAAAATATTAGAGGTTCATCGAGTATAATTAAGTATAATTTGCTTTTTTTTGCTGCTCTTACTGTTTTACCCTATACCTATACAAAACTGAATGTCAAAGAATTTATGTTTCCGATTGATATAAATTTTGTCTTTAGAAAAACTTTACGTTTGTTTTACATTTAGAACTGTTTTTAAAGTATGAAGTTCTTTAAATCTATTTTTTCAAAGTTTCTTTAAAATTGTTTTTTTTTAGATCTTATAAAGCTTAAAATTTCTAACGTCATTTTGTGATTCAATTTCAAACAAAAGACTTATAGCAACTTTGTGCGATTTACAAACTACATGATGCACTGGACACTGCTTTTATTAACTTGATTAGTTTTTAAGGTCGGACATTATATTAAATAAGTAGTTTTAAAAAACATGTATAAGTAATACTTTTAATATTATTATTTTTGAATAAGTCTTATCAAATTAAAACAGTAAAAACTTTCACCTGCTAATCATTGCGATTAAGTCTTTTAAAATTTAGTTAAATATGGAAGTTTTTTTATATCCTTTTTTGTTGGCACTTTAAAATTTTTTGAACTGAAGTTTGTTTTAAAAAAAAAATTAAATTTCGAGATTTATAAGACTTAAACTTAATTAATTCATTTAACTATAATTCTATGACGTGACATGCTCATTGGTTAAAACTAGTTTATATTTTTACATATTTGTAAGTAAAAAGTTACAAGATATCAAAATTCGGGTGACAGAGAGCTTTTATTTCATAAACTTGATACCGACTTCATAATTCAGAACCCGCAAACACATACTTGCTCTGTTTATTTATAAATATACTTTTTTTTATTAATCAGATTCTTTTAATTTGCCTTGAATTTAAAGTCATGCTATTTGACTCAAACTATTTGAAATTGATAAGACTTCTAATCAGTGTATCATAATATTTATAAACAATGGAAGTAATTAAAAATTTATGTTTATTACTAGCCTTTGAAACTTGACATCAAACTTATTTGGGAGTAACCTTATCAAATTTTTGACCTGTTCGTGTTAGAATTTTTATTTAACAAGTTTAAGGTTTAAAAGGAAGCTTAGTTTAGTCCGAAAAAAAAACAAGCTTAAGGTTCAGGAAACAATAATAATAATCGCAATAAGAAATCAGTGTAAACTAAAAAAATATTTAACTTAAATACTACTAACGGAAAAAAGGAAAATTTAACTATATAAAGACCACTTTGTAATCGAATTCCTTTTGTTCGCACAATTCTGTTTTCTCTAAAAATAATGAGGTAGCCTCCAACTTCACAAGATCAAATACACTATTGCAATGATGGATTATTCTAAATCTTTATTTGTCATATTTTTAAGCAAATCTTTATAGTTTATTAGATGTTAGTCAGTTGCAGAACATCTAATAAACATAGAGATTGTGCTAGGAAATAAGTGTATAACAAATTTTAAATAAATATATTTAATCTGCATACTATGTCTTAGTCACTCAAGTTTAATAACTACAACAACAAAATATTTTAAATATAATTAGTTATTGAACAGCTTCATATATATCTTGAAAGTAATTTATTACAGATAACCACAATAAGTGCATACTGACAATTTGTAACGTTGTATGAGAACTTTGTAATTTTCTCAAGCAATTGTCTGACACGTATTTAAATTCAAATAAAGTGGCTCTACAAATTTCTATTTTACTAACTTTATTTTGTTTATTGTACAATGTTATATTTGCAATACTACAAAGTAAAAAAGATATTTTTCTTGTATCGCTTTCGCTAGTCTTTGTCTGACACGTATTTAAATTCAAATAAAGTGGCTCTACAAATTTCTATTTTACTAACTTTATTTTGTTTATTGTACAATGTTATATTTGCAATACTACAAAGTAAAAAAGATATTTTTCTTGTGTCGCTTTCGCTAGTTTTGTAATAATTGTAGCCACTTATTGTGACTTAAAACTAGCTTAAAGATAACTTTCCAAAAATTTAGAGTCAAAGAATAACAAATATAAAAAATAATGTTAAAATTTATGTTATCTACGTAATGACGTCAGTTAGTAACCTCTTTATAAATGGTTTTATCAATTTTTTTTAAGAGTTTAAAAATTATATTATACCTGTTTATTTTAACTTTATTATTTTCTTGAAATATTAGGCATTGTTTTTGGATGTGGAACTAAGTCAAATGTGTTTTGAATAAATGACACTATTTTGATAGATTTTTTCATATTTGTTTCCATGTTTCTGTTTTTGCAGAAATATAAATTTACTCTCTTGAACTTAAGACATGACTGAGTAGTAATAAATAACATAAAAAAAATTTGTGCTTGTTTAAATAAATTAGGTTGTTGAATCCTAGTTAGATATACTTATGTAATACAGCTAAAACTATTTAGATATAACTAAACAAAAGGTAAAGTTAATTCAGACTTTTTATAAAAGTTTTATAACTTCCTCCAGGTAATAATCTTTAATAATTAAAAACAATTATAAAATAAATGTATATTTTGTATTAAATATGAAGGTTTTTTCACAAACTTATAAAAAACTTAAAAACAGAGTTAAGTCAAAATAAGCCTTCAACAAACGTAGTTAGCAAAACAAGCAAAATTTGTACAAAATTTTCTTGGTTGTAAAATAAAAAAACTATAAGTTGTAAAATTATCTATAATAATAAAAGTCTTTTTTCAAAAGAATATTAATATGAAACAAATATTATTTTCTTCAAATAAATAACTCAGTTAAATAAAATTTATCTCTAATATAAAAATTAACTAATAAAGCAAAATCTATGAAATGGTACTATTTAAAAATTTTTGCACGCTAACATTTGCAAACTAAGAAAACTAAAAGTTGTTAGAAAACCTCTTGTATCTATATTAATTTTTAATTATAATAAATACAATTATTTGTTAAATGTTCTACAATTTTAATTCATCACAGTATTCTTTTTTGCGTAAACCTTACTTTATTGTTAACTGCTTGCTTTTTTTTAAGTGTTTTACTAAAACTAGTATGAACAAAACAAGTTGCATACTTTTAAATTTATAATTAGCAACGTTATGTTACTTAAATTTTTATTGCAACCAACGAAGAAATGCAGTAAACTAATGAATAATAATATTTCGTTATAAACTAAATTTTACCGTTTTTACAAGCTTACGTCAGCTAATTTTTAGTTTATATCGGCAAAACATTTAACAATAATCACAATAAACTGAATGCTAATAGTTCAATAGCGATAATTTTTAATACAACGGATCAACAGACTGTATATTTTTTAGCTTTATGCAAAAGAACCTAACAAAATTACAGTTAAGTGTTTTTTAAACTAAGCTTTGTTTAAAAGTTAAAAAAAATAAAGTTCATGTAACTATTCATGTTCTTAACTTGTAATAAAGTTATTTTTTTGTTTTATTGTGTTTTAGTTCAATTTAAACATTTATAGCTATTTTAATAAAAAAATAATTTTTATTACAGTCTGTAAACCAAAAACATATAGATAAATTGTTTAATAAGTCTAAAATGCCTAGTTAGACTTAAATAAACGTATTCATTATTAGCCATTTATCAATGGGAAAGAAACTTATACTTATACTTGTTAGATATACTACGATTGGAGGTTTTAGTCCTATTATGTTCATAAGATTTCTAGTCATATTTTGATAAAAGCTTACTTTTCACTAGTTTATTATTAAATTATTATAAAGAAAAAAAAGTTTTACAAAACGTTATAAAGCTAAAATTAAGTTTAAATTGTTTTGACATTGAAAACAATTTTTCGTATAAAAGAAAAATATTTTAAGTTATATTAACTACATTGTGCAGCGTTTAACCTGGGAAGCTATAAACTGTCACAAATTGCAATTTTTTTTTCTTATACTATACTAGTTATTACATTATATAAATGATGAGGCATAATGAAGTGATAATTAAAATTTAATGCAACTTGTTTTTAATTCGATTGAATACCTCTCAGTTTATACTACATTATAACATATAATTTAAAAAATATTACATATAAAAGTAATAGAGTCGTACAGAGATACTAAAAATTAGTTACAATATTTTGCAATTCTTAAAATGTGTGTAATCAATACGAAAGTGTTATAATATACAAAATTAGTACTTGATTAGTAAATATCTGATTTATGATTTCTAGAACTAAAATACGTCACTAGTGAAAAGTGCCTAACCAAACAAGTTCGTAGATTTTCTATAGCCGACTGTATTATGATCTGAATACTTAAGTTTTTAAACTATAAGTGATGATTAAAATTACAACTTATAATTGCAAATACTTACTTTTCTGTCATAATTTAAAAGTGACGTGTTAAAACCTGATGTCTGTACAACAAGCAGTTATAATATGTATTTTAACTATCTTGAAAATACTTAACACATTTTAAAAGTTCTAGTAGCTAAAAATATGCTGCAGGTATATTTATTAATAAGTATATTATTTATTTAGAAAAAATTATTAAAGTTAATATAAATAAATATATTCTTTGAATCCTTGATTCAGTTAAAATTTTTAAGCAAAAACTGAAATATAAAGAAATACAGTAGTAGGTTAAATCAAAAAAAAAAATATTATTCATGTAATAACTTATCAGTATACTTTTATAGTTTATGAAAAATATAAATCACTTAATTTCAAAAACCACTTCAACGAGATACACATTGCAGATTTAAATGTTGTTGCAAATATTTTGGTTTTTACAATCTACAAATATTTATGTAACCTGGTAGTTTATAATATTAGTAGATAACTGTTGATATATACCATATTATTATATTTGTCTTATACATTTAGTTGTTTTAACACTTATTTTTTATTATTTTGCACAGTTTTTTTATTTGAAATTACTTATGAAAGTCGAAACGTTGTCAAAATTATATAATAAACTATAAATCTACAATGTGTATCTCTTTTAAATGGTATTAAAAAACTTCAACCTCCCCTCCTGTGATTCACTTAACTTTACAAGCTGTTTTTGTCTTAACAGATGGTTCAAAAATTTTATGTTATATTTTAAGTTTTTGATACAAAAGTTTTTCTCTAAAATTATTACGTTTAGTGTTTTAATTTAGTGTACTTTTGTAATGCATAAAAATTGTTAAATGTTTACTTTTTTTATTTGATGATATAAAGAGACAACTAGTGATTGTTATTGTACTCAAATAAACAAAAATTCAAAATTTCTTTTTTGGGTAATATAAAAAGCTGTATTAATGTTATTCTGATTGTTTTTATGTTTTTAACTTATTTAATATTTACTAAAAATTATAACCACTCTACAATAAAGATTGTTAACAAATTAATTTATATCTATACTACCACACATAAATGAGCTACCAACTGATGTCAGGGTTAGATTAATTTCAACAAGAAGTTTAATAAATTAACAATTACCTAGACAAAAATTTTTTATGCTGTAGATAAAACTTTAACACTTATAATTAATATAACATGTCAAGCACTTTCTAAATAATTAAGACAAACATAATGTTTTTAATTATTTAGAAAGTGCTTGACATGTTATATTAATTATAAGT
Organism: Thalia democratica; assembly: GCF_965202585.1. Taxonomy (NCBI): domain Eukaryota; kingdom Metazoa; phylum Chordata; class Thaliacea; order Salpida; family Salpidae; genus Thalia; species Thalia democratica. The sequence continues at coordinate 12,451 of NW_028139293.1, forward strand.
GTTAAAGTTTTATCTACAGCATAAAAAATTTTTGTCTAGGTAATTGTTAATTTATTAAACTTCTTGTTGAAATTAATCTAACCCTGACATCAGTTGGTAGCTCATTTATGTGTGGTAGTATAGATATAAATTAATTTGTTAACAATCTTTATTGTAGAGTGGTTATAATTTTTAGTAAATATTAAATAAGTTAAAAACATAAAAACAATCAGAATAACATTAATACAGCTTTTTATATTACCCAAAAAAGAAATTTTGAATTTTTGTTTATTTGAGTACAATAACAATCATAACACATTAACATCAATGTTTTTGTCTATAATAACTTTACAATTCTTTAAAACAAATCAATAGTTTGCCAACAACAACATGCCTCTCATATTGTAGTTTCAATGAGCTGATATAGAATAGACTACTCGGTGCATTACTTAAAAATAGTTTTTCAATAAAAATGCTTTAATTTTTTTTTTGCTAAGTGTACATTATATATTAATTAATTTATTTGTCTTGAGATTACTAAAAAACTTTGACAAATGAAAATTTTTAACATAATTACAAAAGGAATACAAAATTAAAGTTTTACATTCATAATTTAGTTTTAGCTGCATTGATGACTTTTATTTCGCGCTTATAATCAATTAAATAGAAAGAAAAGTCATAAAAACATATTTTTTAAGCAGCTAGATTTTGGTTTTTCAAAAGGTTATAATAGCTATTTTTTGTTTAAGATATAACAAAAAATATAAATTTTTAGTTACTTACTTACTTTTTTGATATACTTCTCATTGTTCTTAAAATTGATGGTTTATCTCAGTTTAAAATGTTTTATAATTATTTTATCAAAAAATTTTTACCAAACCAATGTAATATTAATGTATTTGGCTGTTAAATATTGGAAAAATAATAGTTTTGTAAGCTTATTAGTATTGATAAAATAATGCTAGAATCGTCCCTATTATAAACATTAAACAACTATGGTTTAAATAACTTTAAATTTTTGAATAATAAAAACATAAATACGAATTCGTTAACGGTATGTTTTAATGATTTTTTATACATTTCTTGTTATGTCGAACTTATTAAACATAATTAACATGGTATATATTGTAGGCAAACAGTATAAATTTACTCCAGTTCATACTATGTTTTTTTTGAAATCTCTCTTAATAAAAGGCTATAATTTTTCAATGCTGATTATCGCATCAAAATAGAGTTCTATAAGTTATTTATTGATAAAACTAGTTTCTATGTAATTTTTGAAATTGATTTTCAATTAAACTTATATTTTGTTTAGTGAATTATTTTTCTATCTTAATTGTTGCTAGTAAAGTTTTAAAATTAAACTATTTTCAAGTATTATTATTAATGTCGCTCTTTTATTCAAATAATGTTTTGTCACGTTAAGCGACTTATAAATTAATATCTTTAGATTACTTTGACATAATAATATTAGCTGATTATAAGTAACTTAATTGTCTTCATCTTATTGTGCTTTTAACTTGATGACGTCAATAAGTACAACAAATTTAGATAAAACATTTCTGCTAGACAAAAAATAGATTAGCTAGGCTAAAACGTAAAAATTGAAACAGACAATATTTTTGATATAGTTACTTTATTAACAGTTGTATATGATTCCTCAAATTTAAGCAATTTCCCTTTGTTCGATATTTATAACTTGTCTTTGAAATTTTTTTGTCTACACAGTCAAGTTTTTGTTAGATCTAACAAAAAACACAAGCAGCATCAAAAAAGATTTCAACATTTATCGAAAGAGAAACTTTAAACACTTTAAACAATGTCCAATAAAGCTACGGAAGTAGAATGTTTCTCAAATAATTTTTTTTAATTATATTAAATTTCCGAAAAAACGACTACATTCAGCGTTAAAAAAACATTGTCTATAGAAAAACCGTTAAAATTGGCTATAATTTACTAAAAAGTTTTTCAGTAACAAGTTTTTATCAAAAACATACACCAGTTAACAAGTTAGCTAGAATCAAATTAACTTTTTCACAACTGTAACTAATATTTTATCTTTTAAAAATATTAATAAAAACAGTAGTACAACACTTGTTCTGATGACATTTTCACTTAAACGTTTCTTAAATTTTTTTTTAGTAATTGATGCTACGTATATAAATTAATTGCAAGAGTTTTTTGACTTGTTAAGTAACATGGTTCTAAAATTTCCTTGTTTAACTTTAGTTAGCGCTTTACAACTTCATTGATTATTACTCTGTAATTAAATTTATAAGATTTAAAATTGTATCATTTTAGTTATTCATTATTATTTTTTTTTTGTTATTGTTTGATAAAGTTACCAAAACGTTAATAACAAAGAAAAATATAAATTGACAAAAAAACTGCTTACGTTGTTATTCAGAACACAAAAGTTTAGAGTTTTAGTTTATATCAAAAATATTTAAGTTTTTACACATATCTCTCTTCATATATAAAAAAAGTTACGTTAATGGAAATGTATTTATATATAGTCAGTACAGCTTACATTAATCGTAGATAGGTATTAATATAAGTAAAACCCTAAGTTATATTTCTAGTAGTGCATTATTACAATAAATATGTTTTTTTATTAAAAATTTATATAAAATTAATTGTTTTTATAAAGTTTTAACTAGGTAAAACTAAAACTTGATTGGAACTAACCTCTGCAGTCTGTGTTTGCAAAATTTATAAAAGTTATACAAAAAATTTTCTCAATTCTAACTAAGTAAATAAAATAAAATTTAGCAACTAAATTTATAAATTTAGAAACACGATTTTTATAGTTTTTTTTTAACAAATCTATTAATAATGCATCTAATTTGAAACCATAATAATATAAGACATTTTTTTATTTGAAATAAAAGTTCGAAAAAATAAAAAGTGTAAAAATCGATGAGATTTGTATAGATTTATACAAAGCTAAGCTGTTTTTTGACTTAAAAATATTAATATGGCAAGACTATTTCTTAAAACATATATTTGAATAAATTTCTAAGTCCTAAGTAAGGAAACTTTCAATAAACTACAAACTTTCAAACTGAATGACCTGAAAAATGTAGAAGGAAGTAGGTTTTTATTCAATTTGAGTTATTTACCGTTTTAGTCTGCGTCTTCTATGAGAACCCACTGAAATCTTTGACTTTGATCCCTATATATCGAAAACTACTTTAAATGTGCAACAACGATAAATAATTTTCAAGAAACTATATCTGAATAAATTACCTTATAATTAAATCTAATTGTAATAACCTCTACGACTTATATTCCATTTGAACACATTGCATTTTCTAAACTTAAGTCATATATTAAAAGTAATAAAAATATTTTTTACTAAAACTATTGAAAAAAATAGATATTAAAACTGTACACTGAATCGTAACGAAACACTTTTAAACTATAGACCAGGAATTGGCTGTCTTTTATAAGTCGCAAGCCTGCCGACCTTATTGTCTAACGAATTTGATTAAAAATAACATATGATAGTAGTAAATACTGACGAAAAAAACTCATTAGATTTAGAATCACACCAAAATCTAATAATTTTTTTCTTAGTTTTTAGGTAAAGTGTTAAAGTTAAAGTACATAGTATTTTTTGTAAGCTTTTTTCAATAAAAAAAATTAAACAAGCATTTTGTGATCAAGTAACGTCATCGTGTAAATAACAGAACTTTTAATATTAACTATCAATATATATTACTCTTTGACACTTATTTTTATAAAGGTCCATTAGTATGAGTTTTAAGTCACAATATATGGCTACAATTATCACAAGAAACTTAGTATGGTAATCCTAAAGTTATTGTTTATTCTTTTTATTTAAAAAATATTTTACTTTAGTCATTAAATGTTCATCTCAAAACCATCTTTACTTTTTTATTGCATTTTTTTAATCTTTAGCACCTTTTTAAATTTAATTTTATTATTTTTAAAGAATATTAAGTGATACTTATAAGAATAGTAACACATTATAGGATGAAATAAAATGAGTTGCTATAAATAAATCATAATTTTAGTCCGTTAAAATTTAAAAAACACCTTTAAACAATGAAAGCTAAAATTGTTTCAAAACCAAAAGCATTATTTTTAATTTATATTAAACTTTAAAACATTTAGCCACACTACGTGACTTTAAATTTTGACAACATAAAAATAAGAATCTATCACATATTGCAGAAGTTTATATATTTTTAAAAGATGCTACGATTTGTAAGTTAGCTTTTTAAGTCTTTAAAAAAGACTTCTTTACAAATGCTTTAGTTAAAGCTGTTAACAACAATGTATTGTTAAAAATGTTCTATTTATCTTTAAGTTGAAGTTAGTTATAATTACGATATATTTTGTTTATTGAATTTTTATTACATAAAACTTTATATTTTAAACAATGGTCCTAAAATTAAACTAAATTTCCTTTAACAAATATTATAGCCATTTCTGCATATTCAAAAGCAATCTACTTGAAAAATACTTTAATTTATTGTAAGCTAAAGCTGTAGTGGTTCAAAGAAATTTAATAAAAACATCATACTTTGTAAACATCAACAAATTATGTGTATAAGTTGTTTATTAAACGATAAAAAAAGCGCTGAAAAAAATTAAAATCTAAGGATCTGGTGTACGAAGAAACCTTTCTGTTATCGAGTCGTACACCACGTACTTATAAAGTTTCTTACGAGCTATTAGATAGACAAAAACATTATAAAATTAGGCTACAGCTGCATGGCAAACATTGAGCAAGCTTTTCACTTATAATTTTAATACTAAAGATTAGACTACAAAAATCGCTGACGAAACATATTCAGAAGGCTGTTTTAAGCTTATTTATATGTTATTATTTTCGTATTTAATGCAATTTGTTTTGAAAATACAATCAAAAATATTTTTCTTTTTGCATAACGTAACTATATATGTAATCAAAACCAATTATTAAATACTTTATTATGTAAAATTAAAAATATTTTTTAAAGCGCAGTAAAACAATAAATTGACAGGGAAACTGAACAAAATATATTTTTCGTAGCATTCACTACAACAAATTTAATAATTTTTTTTAATTGAAACGTTAAATCTGACGAAATTATTTAAAAAGCACAAACAGTAAAGCATTATAAACAAACTAACAAACTTAAAAAAACACTATTCTGCACTTTTTGGGGTACAATTTAATGTTACGCAAAGTAGCTATATAATATCATATAACACTAAGAGTCAATTTCATTTCATTTTTAAATCTCTATCAACTCAGTTTTAACTGAATAGCGAAATTAAACGACTTAAATCTTATAATCAAAACAAACTATAAACAACTAGCTTTAGCTTCAGTGAGGCTTTACAAACTACTACTTCTAAAAAGTTAAATTAATGGAATTTGCTTATACTTTAATAAACCATTTATAAACATACATACTATGTTTAAATCATAAGTAACTGGTTTCTTTCTACTTAACTTTGCAAATTTTTCAACTACAACCCTTAATCAGTTATTTTAAGAACAATCATTAAAAATTATTATTGTGGAGGTACTAAAAAGCAGGTAATTTCTATAATGAATTCAAATAACAAGTAAAAAGAAAATTTTTAAAATATAAAAAACAGCTTATACTTACTTTAACTGTTTTACATCAAAATAAACAAACATTTTAAAACTTTTATTATATTGTTTGTTTTTCTATTTAGTATTAGTAAACCAAGGAATTTTCATGAACGATTTTCGATACATACTACGTAAAAATGTTTGCGTAGTTTTGGTGTATTGTAGCTATTATTTTTGTAAAAACAAACATAGGTTAATGTTTTAAAACCATTGTCAAGTAATAAAAAATTTAAAACTAAAGGGAACTACTTACAAGAAAAGAGCCACAACAATAAAATTTGGAAACATGTTATTTTTAAATTATAGTAAAGTTTTATCGTAGATTAGGTCCTTCGACCAAATTTTTTGTAAGGTTTTTGTCCTTTAAAAAATATAATATATATAAAAATAGTTAAGACAAAGCAAAATTAGGCTAAATTTCAAGTTATAATTTACTAGATTTAAAATTTTTAAAACTTGTTTTCGGTTTAATTAAATAAGAAGCCATTTGTATTTTGTTAAGGAAACTTGTTTTATGTAAGCAAAAAGATTTTGGCAATACTGTTTCTTCATTTCCGTAATATTTTATAAGGATTGTTTTCATTTTATTTTGTTTAACTTTACTGTAGATTGATTATAACGTAAGTAAACTTAAATGATTTTGAATGTTTTTTAATAATTTTGTCTTTTATTAACCTCTTGATTACTTTATGATTACTTGATCACTTATGTACTATATAAGTTTGTAAAATCTATTTTACTTGTAAGCTTTGTACTCTACCGATGAGAATTGCTCGAAGTATTTTTAGTTTTACTCGAAAAACTGTAATTGTTTGTTTTGCATATCGTATTGCATTAGTTTATGTTATAATCAAAATATCGTTTTTTTTTTTCGCAAAAGCGATAAAAAATTAAAATAAAACTTTATTTTGATACAGAAATAATAAATATAAGTTATTAAATAATAGGTTACGTCACAAGACTTAAATATCAATAATTAGTTTGTTTTATATGTTTATATATTATTTAAAGTTAATTTGCATTACAACTTCTTTTACAAAAAGTGTTTTGAGGCCACTTGAGGTAGCCAAACATGTTTATCTAACAAACTTTAAACAAATATAATCAGTATTTTATATTTAGAGATTTAAATACTATGGATAAGTTCTGCACACATTTTCATTTTTTCATAATTATTTATCAAATATCAGAATTTAGTCAAGTTTATAAAGTTTAAATAAGAGTAATTAAATATATCAGTCTGCTTATTTGCTAACTTTGAAATAAAAAAAATTGAAAGAATTTTATAGCAAGGACGTTGCGTAGGAGTGGAATGTTTTAGCTGTTGCTCAACCTATAAATAATTAAAAGAAAGGGTAAATGAAAAGTGTCAGTTTTAGAGTTTAAACTTTTTTAGACGCAGCTTATAATTGGACACTGCTTTAGCAGAACCAAGCCAAAATAAGTTTTTAACCTTATTTTTAAGGTGATAAGTTTAGCTTTGAAATGATATAATCTAGAATATGTTAGCACAAAAGAACAAGAAAACAATATTGTCATGGATTTGTAGAAAAAACAGCTATTCAAATATAGCTTTTTTAATTTTTTAAAATTACTATCATATATATGTTCATTTTTGTTGTTGAAAATTCTACTACTACTAAGTTTTTTTACAATTAATGATATATATTAAAGTATGTCAGCATAAAAAACAAGAAAGTAATGTTATCATGGTATTGAATAAAGCAATCTTTGAAAATGATAATTGTTAATTTTTTTGCAAGTTCTTTTTTCAAATTTGTGGTATTCAAAATTCGAAATATTCGTAATACATACTAGAGCTGCAAACTCAACAAGTGTCAGCTGCATTTTTAACATTTACAAATTTTAAACACAAAATGTTTAATTTTACAGCTATATAAATTTTCAGCATCGTTGAAAAAAATAATGATACTGTATTCTAAACATTTAGTACAAAGCGAGAACAAAAAGACATATGGTTACAAATTGAACTTTGCAAGGGCAACCTAAGCAAAAACAACGTTTACTTATATGATGTAGCCAGCTCGTTATCTTAAAAAATTACCAACCGAGGGTAAGGGTTAAGGGTAATAGTAATAGTAAAAAAATTTCAGAAAAGAAAATAAATAAGTAAAAAAACTAATTAAAAAAAAAAACTTACTGACCAAAGGTAAGGGTTAGGGGTAACAGTGATAGTAAAAAAAACTATAAAAATAAATTAATAAAATGAAAGAAAAAAAAACAACCTGTGCAACAATGTATCCGTGCTAAATTGTCTGATTGTGTAAAATGTCATCGTGCAATTATGAAGTCTCGTGCAATTTTTTACGCTAGTTCAAATTAGACATCTACCAAAAAGACTGACATAAACGTCATTCCTAAAAAAGTTAAAAGTGGTAGCTAACCTTACACTTGTATTTTATAATGATAGATAATAATTGTAAAATATGGTTTTAATGTAGTTTGTATGCCTTTGTTAAATGATCAAATTTGATACACTTATTTGAGTTGGAAACGGGTCTAAATTACACGAGAACGAAGTTGCACAAAGCAAATTTGTACGAAGATTCGAAATTGCTCTAGGGAACAAAATTTCATGAAGATGAAATAGCATCTAGGGTCAATTTTTCACAGAGGGACAATTTTCCACGAAATTAGAAAAAAAAAATTATATAAATAATCAGAAAAAATAAGTTAAACATAATTTAAGTATATATATATAGTAAAATATTTCTGACTTAGGGGTAAGAGTGATAGTAAATGTGAATAAAAAAACTAAAATTTTTTATAAAATTAGTAAAAAAAGTTAATAAATTTATAAATAAAAAATTAACTCGTTCAAAACCGTCTCTGTGCTAAATTTTGTTAATTACCAATAAAATCAATAATTTTTTTTTGTTCTTGAAAATTATTAAAGGCTCTTTAATGAAAATTAAGCTACTTTAAAAATAGTGAAAATAATTTATTGCATAAACATATGTGTATAATGCAATAAAATTAAAGTTTTTTTAATAATAAAGTTACTTATTACACATTCAATAGTTAATATTAATTAAAAATATAGGTTTTACGATAGTTTTTAAAAACTAACTAATTAAATAAACATTTAATAGTTAATATTAATTAACAATATAGATCTTACGATATTTAAAAAAAACAAGTAGTTATATAAACATTTAAATTACTACTAATTTAAAATAGCTAGTAGTTGAAAAATAGAATACCTAATATTGTTAAAAGTTTGTTCGGCTGTAGCAAACAGCGTAAATTTTTTTTACTGCGTTGATATATTTGAAGCGTTTAGATTAGTTAATCAAAAAAGTATAATTATAGTACCTATTATATATACAGTATAACTTTAAAACTAAACCAAAGTTAAATGAGCAAAAATCAATAGTTTTTATAATGTTTAACATTCTTTTACTCAAAAACAATTTTGTGTAATATATATAATGTCCAATATAGTGCTATTATCACTTTTGTATTGTAAATCAATTAGATTTTTTTTTTAATAAAACAGATACTTTCGTTATATTGAACGCATAAGTTTTTATAGATATAAAGTTTACTGAAGTTATTATAAACAATTTTTATTTATTAAGTTTGTATTTAAAAAGTTGTAAATAATTCTAATGAAGTTTTTTTTTAATGGTTTAACTTTTAAATATTAATTTTTAGACAAATAACTTCGAGTTTATATTATTCAAGAAAACTATTTCAAATACATTACTTAAAAAAGATCTTTTTCTAGCTAACTAAAAAAGTCTTTAACTAGTGGGTTTTTTGAGAAAAAGTTGCGCATCCCCTTATCAAAGTACCACGCTACGATACTATTATAGAACAGTTTTATTATTAAATAAAAATTTTAAAACTTTAAAAACATTGTTTATTTTCCAGTGTTTAAATCTAAGCTAGACCGCTAAATTTTCACCCTTTTTTTTCTTAGCACTTTCCCTAGCACTTTCAGAAACATTACATTTTACACATCTTTAATATTTAGTTTACTCTCGAGCCGCTTATTGACGTCATTTTGAATCGCGAATAAAAATGATTAAAATGAAAAGTTTATAATTTAAGCTAAATTTATTAATCTAATCGGGAAATATGGTGCTTATTTAAAAGTCCGTTTTGTAACTAAACTAAATTTCAAATTTTACAAGTACTCTAACAAAACGACAAAAAAAATTCGAGTTGCGAAAACTAACCTTGACAACATATCATCATAAAATTTGAGCAATTTTATTTTATTTCAAAATTAAAAAACTGCTCCTTATTTACGTCATCAATCTAAATGGGTATATAGTTAGATAACATACTGAGATGTATGAGATATAATAATGAGAAATATACTTCATTTTGAAAGTATTCATTCAAAAATATAAATTTTGGAAATAGTTATGAAGTCTTTCAATGTGACGTGATTTAATCTTCAAGTAACTTAAATGATAAAACATAGTCGAGAATATTTCTATTAATTAATTCACAAAATTATATTAAGAAAATGCAATATTTAAGATAAATTTACAGACAAAACTGTATTACTCAGTATTTTAAGGTATTTTTTTTTAATTACTTAAAACAAAATAAATCGACATTTAACTACATAATTTAATTATTTTTATACTACTATAAAGGTTTAAGTCATAATACATTCATTTATTAGAAATTTAAAATTACTGCGGTGAATTGATTTAAAGCTTAAAACATTTATTATGTATCTAATTTTATACTAAAAGACATATACTTTAGTTAGTTGAAACTTAAATTTGCTTAGATTGAGTTGATTCACAAACATTACATTAGATATAACCATGTAGAAAATTAAATTTACAATAACTAAGCTTTCTAGTTGAAAACTACACTCATATATTTATCAGTGTTAAGACTATTTTAATCAGGATCTGTACCGTAGTTACCTGAGCGTTTTAAAAAAACGTTTATAAGTATATGTACATTTGTGTAAATTTTGAGTATTTCTAAGAACACATTAATAAATTTTTATGGTAAAATAAGCTAATCATTCTAACTTTTTCATTGAAATGAAGAAAGGTTTTTTAATTTCTGTAGAAGATCAAATAAAAGTGTATATTTTTGTTTACTTAACTAGTTTGCTTAACGTTTAAATTAAACTTTTAGTCTATATGAAAGAAATATTAAAACCCTAGTTAGTTATTTCATTCAGCAAGTGTTTAATACTGTTAAGGAAATTAAAAAATATAACTTTTAGTTGCATATACTTACGGTTATAAAACAAAAAGGAACCATTTTTTTTAATATACGTATATTATACAATATTTTTGATATTTTTATTTTTATCTAGTTAGTATTTATTGCCTTAAACTTCAAAGAATATATATTCAATACTCAAAGACATAATAAAATTATGTTACAACAATTACGACTTCATATCCTTTAGTACTAGTCAAGCACAAAAAACTCTAATTTTTATTTAAACTAATAAATATAAGGTGTACAAGTTTATTTTTAATTTCATTTTCTATAACATCTGATAACGATACGTGACTCTAAAGTGTCAGACAAATAAAAGCGGCTTAAGCTAATTTAAACAAACTTACAAATGTTAATAAAGCGTTACAAATTGTCACTAAACTGATTATGACATCAGTATTTACTTATTATATTTATCTATAAATCCTTAAACTTCAAATAAAATAACGACTAACAATCACTAAAACTAATAAAACTAATTATAATTCAGATTTTTAGTAAAATTGTTGCATCAAAATAAAAGTAACTTAACTTTTGATAGTTTATTTACAGTTTAGTATTTTTTATTTAAAACTTTATTAGTTTAATACTAGTTTTTATAAATTTATAATGTTTGAAAACTACGTTATAATATTTTAAACATTAGTCTTTATTGCTAGGTCAATCAAACAAAAATTGTTACTTAATTTACTAAAATTAAGCTTTTAATAAAGTAAATTTGTGACGCATCCTAGATATAAAAGTAAAGTTTAGTGAAGTTTAAAAGTATATATGTTAAATGAATAACCTTAACGATGCTAGAGAATTGGATTCTAAATTTTTAGGCTACTAAAAGTAGCTAAACATATTTTTATCGAACAGATTTTTGTAGAACATTAAAAATTTAATTTTAAAGATTTTTCAGGCTAGTATGTTTTTAATTTCTTAGTTTATATTAGTATTTTTGTAAGGCTAATATGAAATTAAGTAATTAATTAAACAATAGACTAGTGAATGTTTAAAACATTGTGTTTATTAAAATGTATTTTAAAATATTCTTGTTCAATTTTGTCAATTATGTTGGTTGGATACGGCTTTGAATAAACCGTCTAATAAATCAATGGCTATTGCTTAGCACTTATAAACTATTATGTCATTTCAAAAATTATAATAATAGTACGTTTTAATTCTAAATTAAAAACGTAATGACTATCATCTGAACGTTTTAGAATTTTTACTTATAAAAACATTTAAAACTAATTTATGCAAGCAACAGTACGTTTAAAGCCCTAATTTGATAAGTTTTTATAAATGTTATTTGTCGATTTTATAATTTGACTTATTGTTAGTTCACTTGTATTTATGTGCTTATGCTTATCTTAGCTAATTACTAATTAAACTAATAGTTAAGTAATTATAAACTGTTTATCTATCTCTGATTAGTTTGCTTACTTTTGATTATTTTTGTTATATGAGTGTTTTCTAATGTAATCACAATAATCTACTTATTAAACACTTATTTTAAAATCAGTTGCTCACAAAAGTAGTTTTAAATGTTAGCTGAAATATCTTTCACTTGTTTGGTGTAACATTTTTGTTGAATGAATCTTGTATTAAAATTATGTTTAATAACTGTAGTATTCAAAAGTTATTTATGTTTTTAATTAAAAGTTTAAACCAGTAATTTTGAAATTTTATAAATCAATTCTTTAACAATCTAATATGGTTTTTTTTATATTTTATTTTTAAAACTTAAAATAATAAATTATCATTTAGTTTTATCTACGTATTGAAATTAAAAAAATAAAAAAAATAATTTAAAAGACTATAAAACTCTCTAATTGGATAATAATAAAAACTCGAATACAGGCGTAATAACAAAAATGATAATATCAAACGTTTAAATACGAAAAATATACTTAATTTTACCACAGTTACACAGCATTAAATACAGAACTTAATGTGCAATAATAAATTGACTACATCAAGCACTTTACGAAGGTAGATAGGTGATTAGAGATGATTATTAAAATTAAATATAAGTATTTAAAAGTATTAGTAGTTGTTAGTAACAACTAATTTAAAAATTAATAACGTAATAAAAAAAAATTAAAAAAAAAATTATAAACATTAACTATAACAACTAATTTTGAATTAAAAATAGCAAGTTTTGAAGTATGAACGCAGAGCATATTGCTCTATTCGCTAATTTAACAATCTTTCTTTGTTAAACTCTGCAATAGCATTTCTTTCAAGTTACATATAGTGCACGCTTCTGGTTTGTAGAAAGAAAGCAAAATATAATGAGTGTATAAGTATTATTTAAGACTTTAGAAATATTAGGGTTGCAATAGGTTTTCTTAATTGTGTTAAGAAAAACATTTCATTATATATAATTTTGGACTATAATAATTTTACTAATTAAACATTGTTACGTCACTAAATGATAATCCTTGAACAAATAAAGGAGATTAAATACAAAATAGAACACAAATTAATAAGTTTGCTAAAAGTTTTGAAATAACTAAGCTTTTGTTAGTGATCATTTCAACATATTTGCTACCTCGTAAAAATAATTTTGCTGTAATAGCAAAACAAGAATAAAAATAACTAACAGTACTTAAAAATTACTAAAGTTTTAAATAAACATGTTTTTTTTATAATGTTTACACTTTACGCAAGTTTTTTTTTAATTAAAAATGTTTAAGATTTTAAGTTTGTTTTTTCATACTAAAATAATTTTAGAGTTGTTATATTTTTTATAAAATATTCAAATTTTGTCAAAATGTTTTGAAAAGTTAAAGTTTTGTTTAACAATAAAGACTGTGGTGCTAATAAAAAATCAAAAAACTAAATTTTGTATAAAAGAAACTTTATAAACAGAATTACACTCTAATTTTTAAGCTTAGGGATAAATTTGAAAAAAGGCATTAATTACATTTTGTACTTTTCTAGAAATCTATAAATATACTAAACATCGTTAAGAAAATATTAACTTGTTGTAGTTTATAATTTTTAAACAAAAGAAAATTGTACAAACAGATTTTATTTGATGATAAAAAAAAATTTAGGTTAAGTCAGTTTGTTATTAAAGTAGATTAATTAAAAATGCTACACTTGAAAATTAGTTTTACTAATTTAAAAGAACACAGAACTTTTAAAAAGCACGAAAAAAGTAAAACATGTACGTAAAATAAAGGCTAAGCTGTAGCTAAACCGCGCTAATATGAACTTGCAAATAAGGTTTAAAGAAATTACTTAAGAAAGCTTAGTTTAAAGTACAACGCTTAAATGTATGTTAAAATATGCACAGTGTGAAAAGGGAACTTTAAAGTTAAAATACCCTTTCTAAGAAAAGGGTGAGCAACGTACGACCTGTAGACTGGATCCGCCCTGACAGTTAACTTAAGTGGAGTTCGAAGGAGCGAATGTACCAATGCGGCCCGCGAGCATGTAGATCTGCTGAACCAAATTTTTAAGCTTACACTTGTTGTTATGGGATTCGAAAATAAGATGAAAAAAGAAAAAATGACTCAGGCGCAATTTATGAGAAATTTAAACCTTGCACTGGATTTGATAAAACAAAGGTCAGGCACAATAGTTTTGGTCGAAATAAACTGAATTATTGAGTGGTTTTCGTAAAAATATTTAATTAAATGGTTTGACAAACAAAACTATAATTTTTCCACATCTTGCCCGCTGAAAAGTTTGCGTATTCTAAGGCTTACATTAATTTGATATCCGAATAGAACTAGGTATAGGTCTTTTACAATACCCTAAAATTGTGGATTATCCTAAATTTTAAAAATTACACCGACAGGTGTCATCAGAAAAAAAAAACTTTTGTATAAAAATAATTTTAATCTTAATTCATCGTTACGTCACCAAACGAATTGTCTTTTAAAAGAAGTTATTCAATACATTAAAGTTTTGAAATGTGAATTTAATTTTTCTAAGAATAGATTGCAAAATTTAAAAAAAGCTCTTCTGTTTAAAAAAGAATAACTAATTGGTTTAAGAAAAGTATAAGCTATTTTGTTTTGTTGCTAACATTTTTTAAATCTATTGGTCGTGGTATAAGTTGGATCATATATGAAATTAAAATATGTATTTTTCTAGTTTTAAATTATTACATTTATAAGAAAATATTTTTTAGATAGTTAATCATGCAGTAATTTTTGTCAAAAACTTCAAACAAGTTGTCTATTCATGCTACCGAAACTATTAAAAACAATTATTATAATATATTGCAAGTTTGCTAAGAATGTTTAAAGTAAATCATGCTTAGAGTTATTTTCATAAAAATCAATTTATAAATACAAATTTAAAATTTTTTTGTTTGTAAAAGCAGTATTTATTTATTTATACTATTATAAAATTATGATAAAGCATTAAAACGAATAGCAACTAGCTTTTGAAAAGTTTATATAAATATGCTTATGTAAAAAACATCTTACATTACCAATAAATTAATCATGAAGAAATTTAATGTTTTTTATTTATTTGTAAATTAAGATAGTTGTAAATGACTGAGAAGTTATAGTTGTTTTTAATATATAAAAAACTAAAAAACTAGATCGAATCGTGTAAATAATACAAACAAAACTTAGTTTGTCGTTCTATTTGTATTTCTAACTGTGAAAAAAGTAATAAAATAAAATTGTAATGCAGTATTGCTAAAGCAACTATATAGTCATGCGAAATAATGAATAATTTTTATCTATGACTATTGCTTTATTAAACTATACATTCATTTATAATATTTAAATAAACTAATATATACAGATTGTAATCATACTGATGATCTCCATAGTCTAGCCATATTTTATGACTTAAAACATGAAGAAAAAAACTAAAATGGCTTGTTTATTTTCTTTATTATAAATTTTAGTTTAGTGCACTACAAGCGTTACATCAGAAAGTGAATGTAGGTTTTTATACGAAGTGTTAAATACATTTCTAAAAATACACTGAAGGGTAAAGTCGTTAGTAAAAAGCAATTTCTTAAGGCAGAGATTTATATACTATTTAATAAAGAGCAAATGACTATTGCTATGAGTTTTCTAAATATAGAAGATAGAACTTTTAAAACTTTAAAAACTTACATACCAATACAAAAAGTATTTTTTATTAAAAATCTATACTTTTATTAAGTAGAGAATTTCAAAATAAGTCCAAAAAACAAAAAACTTTTTTTTTGGAGCCGAATTCACAAAAAAATATACATTTTCATAGAATATGAAAAAAAAAATATATAAGAGTTCAAGTTGACAACTATAAGTTGTTTAAAAATTCTAAGCTTTAAATGATTAAAATTACAAAAAAAAATGGAGTTTTACATAGTTTATCCTAACTAGTTTTCACAAGTTTTATATTAAAACATAACAATCTAAAAGTCGAAAATAAGAGTTATTTACTTTTTTTTCATATTTCATCGTTTTTAAAAAGTAATTACTAAATTGATCAAAAAATATAAGATAGTGTGTACTTATTTAGGGCATAGGGGTAAAAAAGCTATAAGCTTTTTATTTCCATATTTACCTAAGATTTTTACTTATTTTCTAAGCAAATTATATTATCTTTCAGAATCTGTTTTAGGATTTTTTTACTACTAAGTACTTTTTTATAAGAGGTTGAAAGAAGAGGTGTCGGAGAAATTTGTTTAGAAGCAACCAGAGTAGACTTATTAGTTTTATTCTAATAAAGTATTACATTTTAACACATAACTTTAGTTATAAGTTTAATACAAAAGTTAAAAGTAAGAATACAATTATAATTTAAAGTTATTCGAAATCAATATTAGACCTTTAAGTAGCTAATGCCGTCACATTCTTCAATTCCTAATTTGATGTTTAAAGAAAAGTTTATGTAAATAATAAACTGTTATGCTTAAAATCTAACCAAATTAGTATTAAACTTGAAGTCAACAAAACTATCAACTTAAAAAACATTAGCTGTTATTATAGTTTTTTTTAAACGGTTTGCAGAAACAAACTGATTCCTTAATTATTCCGTCTCTAACATACTTGATACACATCAGTAGCTGTGAGAGATTGGAGAAATCGGCATTTTCATCTGACTGGAAAGCAAAAACAAGAAAAAAATATGCCATTTCACAATTACCATGCTGTGAATATTGTCAGACATTTCATGAACTCTTGCATTTATTGTGTCAATGGACAGTGGTAAATGTTTTATTTTTTAAAAATACTTTTCCGCAAACACCATTGTTACACTTTTCAATATGCAAGGTTTTGGAAGAGATTTACCAACTGTGTATGTTTTTATATCATTTGCGACATGCATAGCAATTACAAATGATGCATGTACAGCAGCTTTGTTAGTCTTCCAAAAAGTTCGAGTTCTGTTCAGTTTTTGCCTTTCCAAGCTGGACAGTTTTAACTTCAAAAATTATCGGTATTCATACTTAGATTAGTATTTACAATGTGTTGTTTTAACTAAATAAGTTTTTCGGTGATGTTAAAAAAAGTTCCCATGCACTGATTACACTGAAGAATTTAAAAACCATCCTGAATAGTATAGAGCTGGTTTTTAGATAGTAACGTAGAAAGTAGTTTCATGGTAACATTTACTGTTTATCGGAATTCATTGATACTACAGACTCTTTTATTTACACATATTGTTTTTTAACTTTAAAACAACTTTATGAGATCAAGAAAACCATTTCTTTAATTTTTTATATTTTATACCACCAAAGATGGTTACAAACTTGTAAAATATCGTCTTACTCAGATAAATAAAAACTAAGTAAGCTCTATTTATTAATGTAAAAATACGATTTTGTTACAGATTATACGTTACTAGTTAAAATAAAAATTGAAGGAAGAAGCAAATTGAATATTTTTTAAGTGCTTTACTTTAATAAAATGATGAACTGTTATAGACTTTTGAACTATTTAAAACTTTAATCTTTTTTTACATTTTTAGAATTATATTATAGTTTATTGTGGTTAATCTTATCAGACATAAAAAAATTAAAACATAAAATACAGCCATGATTTAAAGCACCAAAACATACATTGCTTATTTTAAAAACATATTTTATTAGACTAACGTCTTTAGTATTGATGTAAACTAGCTTTTTATTATTAATTATATAAAAAATAGTCTATAACAGCTACCCTTTCTAAAATAACTTAAAGTCAATTAACCTAGGCCTTAAAAGAAGTAAGTATCACTACTATAATTATTTTTTTTAATTAGTTTTTTAGGCATGCGTTAAAAATTAATAAAATTTTAAAAAGTATATACTTTAACTATAAATAAAATATACTTTACGTTTGTATTTTATTTTAATACGCAACTATTGGTTGAAGAATAAAACAGGAAATTTTATTTTTAGAAATATACCTTATTTTTAACATTTTTTTATGTGGCTAATATAGCTTTTCTTTACTTTTAATCTATTTAAAAGAAAAAAATTTAAAATAGTTTCGATTAAGTAACTAGTAAAGTTTTTGAATTTTAATTATATTTATTTTAAATGTTGACTTTAATTTAATTATGCGCATAACGTAAAATTGTTCTATTCAGGTTTTATTTTAAATAAAAACATTTTTTTTTGGATATTGCTGTACCTTTAGATTTTGTAAAATATAATCTAAGGAAATAATTTTCTGTCAATATAGTTTAAGTATTGAAATCATGCTTGAATATATAAATTTTTACTTTGAGAGAATATATTATTTTGTAAACAAACTATAAGCTAAAACTGATGTGACTATAGAAAAGTAGAAAAAAACTGGTATAAGATGGTTATACATATGTAACACTTCAAATCGTTATTTATGTCATGATTTGTCCTTGAACTTTTAAGTTACACTATGTAGCTACAGTTTCAAAATATGTAGTTTATTATCAGTTTTATAGTACCGATTTTTGTGTTATAAGTTTAAGCTTCAGTTTAATTTCGAATAAATAGTCTCATATAGGCATTGTGAAATAAATATAAAACCTAGTAATATGTTTAACATTCTAGAAACAAATTACAGATTAAAGTTTAACATCTATTACTTTTTTTAAGTTGTTTTTTAAGAAATTTTGTAAACTAGAGGTGTGCAACGTTTTTAGTTAGCAGGAAATTTTCGGAAAAACTAAGTCGTTGGCGAGACAGCGTATATCAATTTTATTTAAAGTTAAAATTATTAATACCTAGCACTTTAATTCCTTTCGAAAGTAAACTAATACTATACGTACTTTTTTCTACTACTTCTAAATAAAATTTCCAATCTCTAGTAAATTGTAACTCAATTTTATTTTGCTTTTTGACTAATTTTAGGGTACTTATAGAGTAATAAGGAAACTTATAAGTTCTACTGGTTTTTTAAATTTAGACATTACACTTTACAAAAATATCATAAACAACACTAAAATTAACATAACAGAACGAAACAGACTTGAAAAAAATTGAGCAGTATTATTGCAGCTTAAAAATTGCTCTAATTTTAAACTAAACAGTAAAAATAACAAAAAACAGTAATATAAAATAATTGTTCTTACTTTATTCTATTTATAAAATAAATTTTAAATTCGTTAAAACTTTTAGAGAAAACTATAACAAAAACATTTAGACATTAGACGATAACATTTAGAAAAAGACGTTAAACTGTATACAAACTATACTTTGATTTCTTTAATTAGTTGTCATCTTCCAAACAAGTTAAAGTAACAGAGCATTCAGTTTATAAATTATTTGTCCTGCACTAAGTTACCCTAGGTGTACGACTCGAAAACTAAACGCTTCCTTTGTACATCATGTTCTAGGACTAAATATTTTGAGTACTTTTTTGTCGTTCAATAAACAATGTATGATATAAATAAAATTTATAGTTAAAGAACGATCAACCTGGCTACATAAAAAAAAAAACTTACAAAACTATTATAGACAAATTTAAATTATCTATGACAAGTAAGTGATATACTTATTAATACAAAATTAGTTACTTATGTGATGATTATAGCCACATATTGTGACTTGAAACTTGCTAAACAAGATTTTTCCGAAAATTTACAGTCAAAGAGTATTAAGTATAATCAGCTATTATTAAAATTAGTTTTATTTACGTAGTTACGTCAGTTAGTAACTTTTTTACAAAACGCTGTATTTTGCTCGTGGTGTACTGAAACTATTTTTAGAAAACGTTGTTTTTGATGCAGTCACTTATACTGAGCATGTCAGAAGTTAGACATAAATAATATGTTTTAGTCGATTTCGTCGTTGTAAAAGTTTTTTGAACTCCACATAACTAATTTAAATTTATAATAAATTAAGTATTATTTAAATGTTTAACTTTGAAGTACAAACATTGGTATATTAATAAATCTTTGTAAAAAATATTGTCTTGTAAAAAACGTTGAACAGTTGCAAAGAAATTTCTTCAAATAATAACTTTAAAGTTTTGATTTATAACTAAAATTTTGTATTTTTATTGTTACGTAAGATAGTTGAGGTAATATAATAAAGTTTTCTTACAACTAAATAAAATTTCTAATTTTATTAAAAAATATTTCAACTTAAACATAAAATATAATGCTGAAATGACTGATATTTAATTGTTGATGTAGCCACATTACGCGACATTAAACTTACAGAATAAGAGTAATATAAAGCATATAGAACCACTTATACTATTTGTTCTAAAAACAGCCTAGAGTTTTATATTTGAGCATGATACGTCAGTATGCAAATTTGTTTTTTAATCAAGAAATAATATAAAAAACAAATACGAAATTACTAACTGACGTCTTATCGTAATACTACATAAGATATTTAACATTTCTCTAATCGTTATTATTAAATTAAGTAAATTTTAAAACTAATTATTAACTGTTAAAAATTTAGTTTTTTGATAAGCTGTATAAGTTTGAACAACAAATTTACAAAAAAAAAAATTTTCATATAATATTTTAAAATAATTTTGAAGAATTGCTCATTATATATTTAGTTTATTTAATTTAAAAACTACGGAATTTTAAATATATAATATACACACTAATACTACGATAAAACATGAAACTAGGAACAGCATTACTAAGTTACACTCTGAATAATATTATTAAGTGGATTAATAACCAAATATAAAATTCTTTTCTTGTTCGGTAATGCTAGACCTATTTCAAATTTTATATTTTGTTTAATTGTTTAAATTATATCTTATGTAAAGCAAAAAAATGTCTTTTTGGTAAAGATTTAAAATTTAAGGTTGTTAAAACTAAGTTTAATGCTTATCATTTTAGTTTTAAACAAACAGAACAAAAGTTTGATTAAATTTTTAATAAAGCTATTCTCGTAATCTCTTAACCGAATACATTAAAGTATTTTGTTATTTTTTTTTTTTTTGTTATGTTATAGTTTTATCTGTTTGTTATTAAAAATTTACTTTATACTAAACGAGCAACTTAATATTTGTTTTGAGACTTTAGAAATTAACACAAAATTATCACGTAAAAGTAATAATAGCTTTAAATTAATTGATATTAACCGTCGTGTCTTAATAAACTGTATTAAAAACGAAATGGAATTTAATTAGGTTAACTTTAGAGCAGTCTGGTTTAGTCTACGGCAAAATAGAAAAGAGTACTTGAATGGAATACCGCGACTACTAAACTTAAATTTGACTAAATAGTACGATTATTTTACTATTTAAGTTCAATGAACTCAATATACAATTAGAGTTTTTCTAGATTTACATTTTAATTCAATCGATTTATAAATTACTTATTTATAACTTTAAATAAAATGATAAATTTGCCCCTAGACTAACTTACGTTTTTTAGTATAAAAAAACAGTTAGCCGACTGCTTTAATTTTAACTATGCAAATATCTTTTTTTTATAAAATCGAATATTTTTAGAACAATAAACAATTACATATACAATGTAAATACTCTGCAAATATCGAAAACACAGAATATCTTTAGTAAATAATTTTAGCTTGATAATTTTTTGAAATAAAAACATTTGGATGATATTTTTATAATTAACCATATAATGATATGTGTAAAATAAGGCTTAAGCCTGCGAAAAAAATACTATTCTAAAGTTTAGGAAATTCTATGTAAATAACAATTAATGAGAGCTCAAGTAACTATTATAAAACATCTACGACATTTAATACATTAATTAAGTTAACGACGTGACCTTATTGCGTCATTTACTCTGTAATTTAAAGTTAATTAATTTTACAATGCTTGTATGTAAAATAGTAACACTTTTCAAAGCAAAAAAATCTAAACTGGCGTCAAACATTGATGTTATCAAAAATGTCGATACATAATTTAGACAAAAATAAACATCATATAAAAATAATATAAATAAAAATTTTTATAAAATACCATTCGAAGGTAAGGGTTAAGGGTAAGAGTTATAGTAAAAAAATTTTTTGATAAAATTTTAACCCGTTCAGTATGTATTCTTGTAAGTTTGAAGTTTTAAAGTTAAAAACAAATTTAGTTAGAAATTAGCTATTATCACTAATTTTGTTAAATACTTGAAGTAAAAAGAATCCTTAAAGTTCAAACACTAATTGATGCAGTTCTTTACAACTGTGCATATAAATTTGAACTTTTTCTAGAGTTTTTTCTGACCACCTACTTTTTTTATGCCCATAACGTACACCTTGAAATAGTTTTTATATGCAGGAGTAGTTTTATTTACTGCGTATGAAGTATATGTTTTAACTATTACGTGATTAATGTGAATAACTTTTAAGTTCTAGCTAGCTGTTCAATAGTGAAAATATAAATAAATCATAAAAAATACGATATCACTTGAAGTGTTTGATTGCCAAATACAATAACTCATTGTGAGTACCTGTCTTGTAAGCCCAAAGAGTAAAAACAGTCACTAAAATTTAAAATGTCACGTGGATTAATATTGATTGTCATGTTATTCAGTTAAATGCTTATTCTTAATTCAAGAAAACTTTACAGCTCTGCTGACGATGGCAAAAACCGTTTTATACATTCCAAAAATTTAAAATAAATGTTTTAAAATTCTATATAAATTTTTATCAGACAACAAGATTTTGGTTGAATGAGTACCTTTTGTTTTAACTAAATTACTTTTATTTATTTATAGGTAATCAAATAACTTTTATGTTAAATAAGACTCAGCTACGGCATAATATTGATCTTAAGCCTTAACCTATGTAGATTTTTACCGATCTTTACATCAAAGATTAAGATTGCGTTTATTTGTAGCCTTTAGTTGGATAAAATAAGCAGCTGAAAGCCAAACTTAAAAACTGTTTTTTCCAAAAGTTTATTAAACGTAAGGTTAATTTCATTATATGTCTTTTATTGACTTTTAAAATTTACTGTATACATTAGCGTAACTAGTTATAAATAAAGTAAAACTAAAACAACTATTTTAAATTTTTTTCTGTATAACAGTGTAAATATTTAAATTTGAAGGCTTATTTTATAAACACAATCTTTTTTCTATAACTTAATTCTTTTTGATGTTTGTACAGTTCAAATACAAAACGAAGCTTAAAATGTTATGTTTATGTTTACATGAACACTTCAAGTATAAGTACTTCTTAAAATTGGTATTTGACGGCTATGAAATAAAGTCAAATCAAGATTTATATTTTCATTAAAAATATGTGATTTCAGATTTAGATTTGACTCATTAAAAAAAGTCAATTGAAGCTATTACTTTTAAACAGAATTCAAATAAAAAAAAAATATCATTTAATAGTTAAATCATTAAACTTACTTCTATTTTGCAAGTTTTATTGACACCATAGTATATTTTCAGAATAACTGTTCAAACTTAAAGATACTTTGCTGGTGATGAATAATTGAACTAAGGTAAAATTCACTTACCTCAATTTTGCAACTCAACTCATACTATGTTAATCAAAAGCATGCTTCGTGCTTTGCGTTGACACAATGTGACGTTCGCCAGACTTACGCGAAAGATTCTCACTTTGTAGGCGTTTGTACCAAGCATGTATACCTATTTGCGAAAGAATTGCTTCTATTTTAGCTTGAAAAAACTGCTTTTTAGCTTTTAGTATTCATTTATACTCAGTTATGACTAGTGAGAGATAATTCTGACATATAAATATTCTTTAGCATTTTTAGTGTAGTAAAAATTAAACGAATTACATACATCTAAATTGTATACATTTTGCGCGTTAAAGATTCAATTTGTCAAAAAGCTGCGTTGAAAAAATTGATTCTAATGAAAGCTGTAGCTTTTTTCTGTTGACTACGTCATTTGATTTTGAAAATGGTATAAATATTTTTGAGTTATATTATGACTTTTTTATATTTATTTTAATGAAAGTTTTATGGTTTAACACAAGTGGCAACACATAAAGCAAAATAAAAGTCATAGGGGGTTGAAGCAAAAAAATTACCTTGTATACAGTTACCACCCATACTCCAACATTCCATTTTTAAAGTATTAATATAACTGCATATTTTCATATTAAATTTAATAAAATAAGAAATAGTTTTAATTGCTGTGTTCCCGCTAGGACGTTATCACGCGTTATTTCAGATGTTTTAATTTTTGTTGAACCGTAAATTTTTTGAGCTAGCTACGTCCCTGGTTTGTACCATAAAACGAACATGAAATTCATCCAAATAAAGTATTATCATTTATGATAGTTATATTATTATTTTTGTATTATTTATAACTTAAAAACTTCATAAACAAGTAACTCAATTTGACATATTTAATGGCAAGGGTTATTGCTTTACTATCAATTGCATTATTTATAACATTAAAAAAAAATACATAACTTCGCTAAAAAATGTACTTTATAAAATTTTATACATTTTTTATTCTAGAAGTTAAATAAAACTGTTTTACGAAAATATTATTGTATTTAAAACATCTAGATTACCTTATACTTATGTACCCGTAAAAACACAAGATATCTGTTAGAATATATATATATCAATCAATATATCAATAGGGCTTTGCTAAAAACTCAATTTATAATTCTTGTATGTAAGTATGTAACTATTTAGTTGGTAATAGTTTAAGTTTTAAAAAGATGTATAGAACGATTGATTCTTTTTAAAAACCCAACTAAAATAAAATCTAAGCAAATATAGTAAATATTTTATTTTAAGGTTGTAAAGTCACTATAGACCTAGTTAAGAAACCCTTTTGCTGTTTAAATATCCTTAATAAAAATCTTTTAATAATAAAGTATGACATTATTAAAAAAAAATTTCCATTTAACAAAAACTAGTTTTAGTCTTAACTTAAGTTACTACTGTATTGTGAATAAAAAGTTAGTTCTTAAAAAGATAGCTTCTAAAAACATATTTCAATACTTTTAATAAACGTTGTCCTTACTTACTATTTTTTATTATTTTTTAATTGAATTCATGAAAGCACACTAAATTTGTCGTATTTAGACTTAAAAATCTTAGTGTTATTACTGTATTTTAATTACTTTTATACAAACCGTCTTCTGTTGTTTTTATAATAAACAAAACTAATTTTATATTAAAACTAAAGTTTACATATTAAATAAACAAATCTATTTCCTTTAATTACAGACCATAACTTAAAATCACATAAGTTGGAATTCATTATAAGAAAAATCAGTTGTTAAACTAAATAGTATCTATAGAATTAATAGTTTTACTGCAATTTTCAGAAAAATGAAATAAAAGTAACAATAGTTGGAATAAAAATGCGAATAGATTGTTCAAACAAAAGCAATTATTTTTTAATTCTGTCATTTATACTACTATAAACAGCTTTATATAAACTCATATATATTTTAAAACACTAAACCCTTATTAATTTTCTAAAACAGAAAGTTATGAATTAAAAGTGCTATTTCTTTTTAAACATTTGTTAAAATTTAAATGTTTCTTTAATGATTTAAACAATAAAACTTACTTTTAGTTAAACTGAATTTTTACTTTAAGAGAAAGTATAATATGCCTTTAATTCTAAAACATTACAGTTTAAACAATTTTAAAACCATAAGTTACTTGATTTAACATAGAAAATTGATTTCCACTAAGTTTTGATTGTTAAACAATTATAACTAAAACTCTTAAAAAATTAATCTATCTCATTTTACAAATGCACACAAACTTTTGCTGATTCTACGACTATATCTTACTTTAACTACTTAGTATTATTAGCGGCATCATTTGTAGATATTAATGCATGACTATCCATTAATTATGACTAATAAATTACTAATTTGAGTTTTAATACTGAGTGTAGTGTAGTAAAAACAATCTTATTCTCAAATCGAAGTAGGTCCTGTTTTCTACATTTTTTGACGTTTATAAAGATTAAAAGTAAAGGACATACAGTTCATGTTTACCACTTTCGAATACCAAGATTTAAATATGCTGCTAAATACTTGTTTTTGTCGATATATTAAATGTTAACCTGCTTTTTACGAAACTAAGTATTTCATTACATTTAAACTTGTTCATGAGGTTTATTTTAAAATAAGCAAAACATAAACCAGTAATTTTCATCAAAGTAAACTGATTACATTGAGTAAAATAGTTAAAACAAATACTATTAACAAAATTGTAAGTTAAAAGTGCTTTTTATTAATTTAAGTTGGCATAATTTTATTATTTAAAGTAAAAAAACTAAATCACAGTCTAAATTGAAAAAATATATTACTATTAGTTAAAGAATTTTTACTAAAATTAAGATTCTTCTAAAAAAACTAGAAATTAAATGCATATTATATATTTAAACTAAAAGGTTCTATAACTAAACTAATAATAATAAAAGTTCAAATTGTTTCAACTATTAGCAATACAATATAAACATTATTTTTGTGTTTATTTTATTTTACAATTTTATAAAACTTTATTAGAAAATGATTATTTGGTAGTTTGTGATATGTTTATATGTTTTTTTAAACTTAATTATATACATAAAATAATTGTAAACAAACAAATAAAGTTCTTAAATTTTAATTTGTATACCACTTCAAGCATAATATATCAGTATATACGTACCAAAATCAATTTTTAATAGTGCTATTCAACAGTTAGTTATTTTTTCTTAGATTAAAAACTTAACTTAAATACTTTTTTATAAAAAATTAATATTAATTAGTAAGAAATTAAAGCCGCATTGAGAAGCTTAAAACAAACTAGTTGTTTAAAATGGAACTTGTGAATTTTACTGAATATTATACGCTGAACAAAAATAAATATATTACTAGATTTACGTTATTACGTCAGTAAACAACTATTTTTTTTTGTATTTTAACTTTTATACTATTAAAATTACTAGTAAAAATTTTTAATAAAACCACAATATAATTTCTAATGAGTTGTTACCGCATTTTAGGTTTAAAGGCTTTATACAAGTTAAATAAATAGTAGAGTTTATAATAATAATAGAATCATTCTGTTAATGGTTAAAGTAAACTACTAAACTGTCACTTAGGAATGCACTGTCGGTTGGATACGCAATTAAAAAAAAAACAAAGAATACTAGTTTTAAGATTTTTTCTAACTTTAGCTGTTATCTTAGGTCTTTTTATAGCTAATTACAAAAGTCTTAAGTTAGGGGATTTTTCGAGAAAAAAAAATTTGCGTACCACCTGAACTAAGTACCAGGCTATCTTACTGATCAAAAATACAAAGTAATAAAAAAATAACTAAATATCTAATTAGAACTTTTCCTATACCCTCTAAAACTTTATACAGAAAAGTTTATAATTTTTGTAAAATATAATTCGTCAAAAAATTTATAAAGAATTTATCATAAAAAAATTTTGTGAAATTTTAACTGAATTTCAGCTGTTAATTTACAATAGAATTTAACAAAAATGTAATAAATTTTATAAATAAAAGTTTTTAGTCTAAAGTATTTGATTTTGTTCAAGCTATAAATGCTGAAAATATACAAAAACAAAACTAATAAAAAATAATTTCCACAAAACTCTAAGTATATTTATAACAAGTATACCTTTAAGTGGCGTAAATACATGACTAGAAGTAGTTACATGACAACTGATATTCAGAGAACTCAAATTCCGACAATTCAAAATATTATAAAAAATATTTAAAGGACTATTCTCAAAAAGTAATATAAATTATAAAAAAAAGAGTATGTAGATTTTATCAATACCTACAAGCCACTTATATCTTTTTCAAAAATCTAAAAAAAATTTAAGACATTTTAAAATTAGCGAAAATAATTATATTTTTTCCATTAATAAAACCATATCTTAAAAATAATTTTAATTTTTGCAAAAAGAAAAAATGTCCTGTAGATATTAATTTGATTCACATATGCATTTTCTATTTTAGACAAGTAGACATTATGTCCTTATTTTTATTCATTTA
Source organism: Thalia democratica (assembly GCF_965202585.1). Classification (NCBI taxonomy): domain Eukaryota; kingdom Metazoa; phylum Chordata; class Thaliacea; order Salpida; family Salpidae; genus Thalia; species Thalia democratica. The sequence continues at coordinate 40,591 of NW_028139293.1, forward strand.
AAACTTTTAACAAAAATTGAATTGTCCGAATTTGAATAGTCGTGCACCCACTAGAAGCATGTGTAAAAAGCAAGTTAAGACTAATACTCTTTTATCACATGATATAGTTAGTTTCGATGATAAATCTGACATAAGTTTACAGCTACTTTTAGAATTAAAGTAAAAATTAAGTTTAAAACAATAATTCAATATTAAAATTATTTTAATCAAAATTTTTAATTTAAATATTAAATTATTAACTTTAGCCACTTTACCACATGAAAGTTCTGATTATATTTAGACTATACTTTAAACTACTTAAAATTTTCATATTTACTTTTTATTTTGAACATTGAATTAAATTATGAAAAAAAAATTTCAATTTATATTTAGCATCATCATACCATACAAATTTAAGATAAATCTAACGTAGATGCCATATCGTAGTTGACTTAAAAGTAGAAAATTCAAAATTTAATATTACTTCTGATAAATAAATTAAAATATTTTTACAACACGCTTTTGTTTGTAAGTTTAACAATTACAACGTTAGTTGAGCCTTTTATTGACGTAAAGAAATTATACTTCTGAAAATGATCTTTTGAAATGTATACAATTTGTCTAACTGAATTTAAATTTCTTTTTTGGTATATCTTTTTTTAGTTAACTAAAACGTTGTCACTTTTTATTTACATAAAATTGATATTCTTTTTATATAATTTTTATAAGTGCATTCAAAGTGTATAAGTGGACTAATATAATGTAATTTAAGCTTATAATTTACTTAAAACTAAACTGCTAGTTCGCTCAATTTAATTGCAAACATCATATTTTAGATTTATAGCATATGAAGCAAAATAAGTATTAAAATTTTTACAGTCAGTACGACGTAAGCCATCAGTAAAAAAATTGTTTAAACAAAAAGTTTTTAGTTGTAACAACATCAGTTATATAAGCAAACAGTAGGTAGTAAAATAAATATAAAAGCTTATCAGTTGTTATAAATATTACATGCTTTAATACACCTTAGTTTAAAGCTACATAATGTGGCTATATAAACATCTAAAATATTTTAAGATTCTAAAACTTTAAATTTATTAGTAAAAAAACATAATCTATAGAAAACTATAGCTTTGCCAGTTCGATTTAACTTATTTGAATATATATTTCTAAAAAAACTATTAAAGTTACTGCGTTAGATTTACGTCAAAATGGTTAAAACCATTCGTGTTTGTTATTGGTTAAACAATTAAAGCCAGTTAGCCTATTTTACGGAAATATTAAACAAATTTTCGAACAAAAGATAAAATAACCTAAATTTAGAGTAATGTGGTATCAAAACAAAACAAAAAACGTCTTTGTTTATAAAAATAACAATTTTCTTCATGAACAAAACACTATGACGATGTTATTTAATAAACTAACAAAATATAGTAAACGCGTTTATTATATAAATAACTTTAAATATTAAACAACATGTTTTTAAATATTCTTTTATTTAAATTCACGTAAAGTGGCAATAAAAACTTTTCTAGACTTAAGCAAATTAATTACAAATACAGATAAGATATATAAAAATTGCATTTGATTCATTAAAAAGACAATAAAATTTAAACATACTTTAAGGCTACTACAATAAATTATAAAACATGAATAAGCATTTAACATTGTGATAAAATAAGGAAATAATTATGCATTATTAAGAATTTCTTTTTTTATTTAGTTATTGTTTGAGTGAAGAAATATACATAACCTAAATAATTTTCAACAATTATCAACAATTTAAACAATTATCATATCTAATAAGCTTTAGTAAATAGTAATATTAGGGTTTACAAGGGGGATTGTAAATATAGATATAAATATGTTTCACTTGAGCTAATAAAATTTGGTAACATACTTTAAAGCTATTTCTAAACTATAAAATTTTGTTTAGTACTTTTACATTGCTAATTATTCTAAAGTTCAAAGACAAACTACAAAGTGTTTTAGTACCTAAAGTACTATTTAAATTTTCTTTTACTTATTTATTTTATTTTAATTAAAAGTAGCAATAAAAAGTATAAATGAAACAATTAAAAAAAAAATTGTTTAAAATTCAATTTGTTTTCTGAATTATTATAGGAATTGAATAGAATTGTTATGTACTTGATTGTTTTTTTAGTTTACCGAAATCTTAAAAATCACACAACTTCCACTGTGCCCGATTACATCATCAGTTTCCTTCAAACTGACTCTGCTTTAGATTTTTCGTTGTCAGAGCCCAGATTGATATTGGCATCAAAACAACTTACTTCGGTCTGAGACAGAGTGCGAACGGTTTGATCGATATTACCTCTTTTGTTGGCTTTAATAACATATTTTATGATAAGTATAGTGTAATGTAGTATTTTATAGTTAAACAATATAAAATAAATTTTCAAATATTTTTACGTACAATTTAAGTAAACACATTAAGTTAACTTTAGAAAACCTGAAGTCAATTAAACAATGAAAAAATTCAAAGTTTTGTATGATTAAAAACTAACTAAACTTGTTTGTAACTTTTTGATGATTTTCAAAGTGAGATGTTTTTAAAAACAGTTTTCCTACGCCTACTGATAGTTTTCACAAATACTTAGTAACATAACATGATTTAAAAAGTTAACTTAAAAGGTATGTAGTTTTTAAAACTTTTTTAAGGCATATATAACTTGTTATCAAAAAACCTAGAGTAAGTGGTAGTTTGGCACATAAATATATTCTAAAATAAATTTAAAAACTTTCTTTAAATATTAATTGATTTTACAAATAAAAAATACTATTTGTTCTATAGTTCTACGTTATGTAACTTAAAACTGTCTCAATGAAAAGATATGTCAGTTGGAAATAAAGCTAGTTTATGTAGTTTTATAATACACAACTGTTTGTAGGGTGTACTTAACCACTGTAAAAGGTATTTCTAACTTTATAACAAAACAAAAACAAATGAAGCAGCTGAAATATCAGTATTAATTATGATAAGCTAAATGCTTTTTTAATGTATGTGTTTTTATACCCTATTTTTACATTAAGTAAATATTTATTGGTAAAAAGTAAATAAACTTAGAGAAAATAGAATATTAGGCCAATTTTGTGATACAATAAGTATAAATAGTTTAAAAATAAAAATTTCGATTCCAATTGAAAATAATTTTCTATTATGTTATCATAGTTAATATATTGGAAAACTACACTTAAAATATGAACTGTTATTATCAACTGTTATTTTTTAATTATAAATTTATAAAATTAGAATAAACTACAAATTGTTGGAAAATATCTGATTATGGACATCATAATATTTTTAACAACAAACTAAAAATTTTTTTAAATATTTTTAATGTTTTTTATTAAAAAAAATTAAGCTGTTTATGGAATAGTTTTTACGTCACTTAATGTGGCAAAAAAAAAAATCAGTTCATAATCTTTCTTTTTACAATATCTATTTTTTTAGGAATATTTTTATAACAGATGATTTCATTTAAAATAAGTAAGTAATTACCTATATGTTTATTTTTTATAAAAAGACTTTAAAATTTTTTGAAAGTTTGTGCTATAAAAAATCTTACGATTTATAATTTTAAAAAAAAGTTAAATTTTACTTTAGGTAATAAATAACTGAAAAAACTACTAATAGATAAGAAAATAATCAACTTTAAGTAAGCTATACACTAAATTTTTTCCTATTTAAATATTTAAAAATATTCTTGTAATATTAATTCTAATTACTAAAAGTCTAAAGATAATATTTATAATTGTTTAATTTGGTGAAGAGTTAAAATCTACTTTTTAATGCATTTATAAATTAACTAAAATTTAAAATAATCAAGTATATAAATAAAGTATAAAAATGTTAGTTTTACTAATTAAACTTTTTATAACTTTCTAAAATAAAGTTTGTAACTGTTGTATGTGTTCACTAAAACTACACTTTTTTTTTTAAATAAAAATAAAAATAGTTTTAAGCCTTAGTTTTAATTTATAATACAGTTAGCAAAAATACTTTAAACTGTAACATAGAATTATTAAACTAGTTTAATTTCAAACTTTAGTTTAAATTCTCAGGAAAGCAAGTTTTGAAAGTATTGAATTATATTGTCAATTAAAATTAATAATATTTTAACATAGTTTATATGTACAAACATTATGAAACTGACTAGGTCAAACATTACTACTAAACTTAAAATTGGTACTTTTAATTTTTATTTGAACTAATAATGGAAAAAATATCGAAAACCTTTCGCGTATCAATACGGTGAAAAGTAGTTTGCTTAAATGTTGAAGTCTTTTAAAAAGAGCTTCTTAATCAAATAATAATTTAAAAGAAACAATCTGAATTTTTTTTAGAACACAAATCACATTCAATTTTTAAGCCTTTGTTTACTAGTTGAAAAACTGGTGCATTCCAAAAAATAAGGCGTCACGCCACTGTAACTAAAAAGCTTTAATTTAGAATTTTCAAAAATTTACCATGTAAGTTTCCAGTCGTTTTTGAACATTTTTAAACAACTTCACCTAGTTTGATTAAATGAATTTTTGCCTAAAAAAATTTGAAATAGGCTGAGTTATTTCGAATCCTGAATACCTTAAATATGAAGTAACTATGAAACTGGTGTTGACTATAGATAAAATCCACAATAAATTAAATTTAAAATATTTTTTTACAAATACAGCTCGACAAAACTGAAAAACTCGCTAGATTAAGACTTAAAAATAAATAAATAAATTATCTACATTATCCGACTATAAAAGCAAAACCTAAAAATTATACTGCAAATCCGAGGTAGAAAAATAAAACTATTATAAAATATTTTAGTACGTTATTACTGCTGACGACATTATATGAAAATAAGAAATCGAAAAAATGAATTAAAACATATATTTAGCCTACAAGTAATAATGCTATTATTTAAATTATCCAGAATATAAAGTATCTTCAAGTTGCTATATGTTATTAAGAATTCACATTGTCCAACATGAATATCTATCTTTTTAACCATAGATAACATAGATCACCTAAAGTTGCCACACTACAAATTAATACATTAGTATGACCAACTATTATTCCTATCTGTATTAAACGCTTTCTACCTTAAATATTTGACATATACAAAAATGTTATGTGTGTGTTTAGATTGTAGATTGTAGAAATTGTTGTAAGAGAGTTAACAAAATGAGCCTGAAAATGTTGAAAGCAGTTGAATTAGTAAAATTAGTATTTGTTTATTTAAATTATAAACATAAGTAATTTAGTGGCTATTTATAAAGCTTATTACTAACAATGATAAAAGAAAAAAAAAATCAGACATCTGTATACTCGATATTTTTGCTTGCACTCTGTGTGTTTTTTTATTTTAACTTGTTTTATTTTAACTATTTTATTAACAGTTCATACAAATTTGAAGAAAATTATATAGAAATAAATTTATTTAGATACTTTCAAACCTCTAGTATACCTAACAAAAGATTATAACTTTTGATAATTAACTTTACAGATATCAAAACTAAAGTACTTAATTAGATAAAGCTTCTATATTACGTTAACTTAACATTTCAACAAACCATTTTTTATTACAATATACATATTTTAGACCTTTCTTTTAATTCCGTTAAGTAGGTAATCTTTAATATAAAACCGCTGGAAGTGGTCTAATAGTATTTTCTTTAAATTAATGTTTATTAAAAGTGTATGCAAACATTAAAATAATTGATTTAAAATAACACATAGTAAAATAGTTTAAGTACAAAATAATCATTTTAAATGGTTAGAAACGTATATAAAGTATTGTAGCAAACTATTTTACTGTTAAAAAAGAATTGGGCAATAAATTATTTTTGTTTCAATTAAAGTTAATAGAAGTGAATAAAATGTTTTAATTGTTCATTGATAATTGCTTATATTAAGATAAATAAACAGTTAAAAACTGTTTTTTTACTAAGAAAGTTGTATCTAGCATACAAAACTTAGTTTTTTTTTTTAACAAGGGCCTTACAAGAAAACATAGTTTGAATATTAATAAATTACTTTATACGATTTTAATAACCAGCATAAAATAAATTAATTTCTTTTTTGGTTATCAATAATTAAACATCTTAGTAAAAATATATAACAGAATGCATTTCATTATGTTTAAATTTATTTAAGTACTTTCAAGTAGGACTCGTCAGAAATTGTTTCCTGCTGGATTGGAATGAATACAAATTGAAATAAAATTATACTGCAGTTTAAAGTTTTAAGATACAAAATGACGTAATAATCAAATGTTAAAAATTAAATAAGTGCTTATGCTAAACAAATTTGGTATAGTAACAAAACTCGGTAGAATTAAAACAATCTAAATAAAGAAGCGATAAAAATTTAAATTAAAACTATGCTTAAAAACAAAGTTTAACAAGAAACTAATTACTTTAAAATTACTAATATAAGGATTTAAAAAGTCTAGTTTGGTAAACGAACTTTTTCTGCTTACATAAACTGGGCCTTAAAGATTGAACACATAAGCCTTCCGGAATATGCAATTGAAAAGAGTTCTCCGCTCTCACTAAGACTGAAACAAAAAAAATGATTACGTCATTTTATATCTTAAAACTTTAAACTGCAGTATAATTTTATTTCAATTTGTATTCATTTTAATCCAGTAGGAAACAATTTCTGACGAGTCCTACTTGAAAGTACTTAAATAAATTTAAAGATAATGAAATGCATACTGTTATATATTTTTAGTAAGTTATGCACCGGAAAAAAGCTGTTCAAACATCTTAGTATGAAACATAGTTTTTGAAAAATTTAATAATATATAAAAATATAACTAATGCATTTAAGGTTTTTAAAATTCGAAGTTTTCTTAATACATACTAGAGCTTTACTCAGGATAACTTAGCTAGTTTGAAAAAAAATCAGTCAAACCCAGGTTAGATTAAATTTATTACTTTATCACTGAGGCTAGTTTTATTTGCCTTAAAGTGTGGCAACCCAATCAATCTGTAACATAATAGTTGAACTGTTACTATTGTCTTTTCCATTTAAGGCGTTATATCAATTTACTATTCAACTTAATATTTTAAAGAGCAGTTAGGACTATTCTTAATGTTTTATATTTATGTTAATAACATACAGTTTCTTTTTATACAACTAAAAATTGTAGCCTTTCTTAATTGCTAAGTAGAGCCTGTCTATAATCATGCGAAGATCGTATAATGTGCGTTCAAACTGAATAACCTAAAAAATGTAGAAGGAAATAGGTTTTTAATCAAATTAAGTTGTTTGCCGTTTTAGTCTGCGCCTTTCATGAGAACCCACTGAAATCTTTGACTTTGATCCCTATATCTCGATAACTACTTTAAATGTGCAACAACGATATATAATTTTAAAGAAACTAAATTTAATTAAATTACTTTATAATTAAATCTAATTGTAAAAACCTCTACGACTGATCTACTATTTGAACAATTTGCATTTTCTGAACTTAAGTTAAAAGTAATAAAAAGTGACTTTTCCAACCTCAATTTTTTATATTCCAATATTTGTATACAAAAACTATTGAAAACTATAAACATTTAAACTGTACACTGAATCGTAACGAAACACTTTTAAACTATAGACCAGGGATTTGCTACCTTTTAAAGTCGCAAGCCTACCGACCTTATTGTCTAACCAAGTTGCTTAAAAATAATCTATGATAGTAGTAAATACTGACGAAAAAAACTCATTAGATTTAGAATCACACCAAAGTCTAATAAATTTTTTCTTAGTTTTTAGGTAAAAAGTTAAAGTTAAAGAACATAGTATTTATTTTAAAATCTATTCAATGATTCAAGCGGATCGTGATCAAAGTTTAATCATCAAAGATTAAAACTTTTTCGGCTGTAGCAAATAGCGTAAGATTTTTTTTTACTGTGTTGATATATTTGAAGCGTTTAGATTAGTTAATCAAAAAAGTATAATTATAGTACCCATTATAAATACAGTATAACTTTAATACTAAACCTAAGTTAAATGAGCAAAAATCAATAGTATTTATAAAGTTCAACTTTCTTTTAGTCAAAAACAATTTTGTGTAACATATATAATTAATCTTATCACTTTTGTATTGTAAATCAATTAGATTTATATTTTTTTAATAAAACAGATACTTTCGTTATATTGAACGCATAAGTTTTTATAGATATAAAGTTTACTAAAGTTATTATAAACAATTTTTATTTGATAAGTTTGTATTTGAAAAATTGTAAGTAATTCTAATGAAGTTTTTTTTTAATGGTTTACTTTTGAAATAATTATTTTTTTTTAGACAAATAACTTCGAGTTTATATTACTCAAGAAAATTATTTCAAATATATTACTTAAAAAGATCTTTTTCTAGCTAACTAAAAGTGTCCTTAGTTAGGGGATTTTTTGAGAAAAAATGCGCATCCCCTTATCAAAGTACTACGCTACGATACTATTATAGGACAGTTTTATTATTAAAAAAAAATTAATTAGTTTTAATATTTATAAATTGTCATTTAAAATTAAATTTAATTATGCTACTGTACTAAAACAACTGCTAGCTTTTTTAAAATCTTTAATTGACTAAAAGTTTTAAAATTATCTCAATAAATCTAGCAAAAAAGTGATTATTAAAATTTATTAAATAAATAAAATATTTGTTACATATAACTTTAAAATTATAAAAATTCTATTTATATAAATATTTAGTTATCATAAAATTATTAAAGTACATTGTATTTTATACATTACTATTTAATTTCAATAGAATTACATTTTACAATATAAATTGGCTTCCAAACTAATATTTACAGTATTGAAAACCGGTTAATCTCTAGCTATTTTAAAATCATAAAAGTATAGAGTGTATTATGTAATTTTCCGAATACGTCAATAAGAAATCAATATTACTTGAGAATATAAACTTTTTTCAGTGAGCTTTACTTTTAACAAGCATTGTAGTTTATTTTATAAAAAGCTTACTTTAAACTTCAAAAATTATTTTTGATCTTTTTCTTAAAAATTAAGCCTGTTATTGTGATTATAAGTTGTATTAATTAAAACTAATTAGTTTGACATAAGCTTATTAGTTAAGTTAATTTTTGAGAGAAAACAAAATTGAACTTTAAATAAATGTTTTTATATTTAAGACTAGACAAAAACAATTTTGCTGTAAAAATTAAAATTAAGTTAGTTTACGTATCCAATACACAGAGTACATATGTACGTTAACAATTGTATATAAAATATAATTTATTGCATTGTTGTTAGTGTTTTTAATAACATTTAAACTGTTAAACTATAATAAAGTAAAGTGTTTATTTTCCAGTGTTAAAATCTAAGCTAGACCGCTAAATTTTCACCTTTTTTTTTCTTAGCACTTTCCCTAGCACTTTCAGAAACATTACATTTTACAAAATTTTAATACTTAGTTTACTTTTGAGCGGCTTATTGACATCATTTTGAATCGCGAGTAAAAGTAATTAAAATGAAAAGTTTATAATTTAAGCTAAATTTATTAATCTAATCGGGAAATGTGGTGCTAATTTAAAAGTCCGTTTTGTGACTAAACTAAGTTTCAAATTTAACAGGTACTTTAACAAAACGACAAAAAAAATTCGAGTTGCGAAAACTTACCTTGACAACATATCATCATAAAAATTGAGCAATTTTATTTTATTTTCCAAATTAAAAAACTGCTCCTTATTTACGTCATCAATCTAATGGGTATTTAGTTATATAACATAATAAGATATACTTTATTTTGAAAGTATTCATTCAAAAATATAAATTATGGAAGTAATTATGAAGTATTTCAATGTGACGTGATTTAATCTTTAAGTAATTTAAATGATAAAACACAGTCGAGAATATTTCTATTAATTAATTAACAAAATTATATTAAGAAAATACAATTTTTTAACATAGATTTACAGACAAAACTGTATTATTTAGTTTTTTAAGGTATTTTTTTAATTAGTCAAAATAAAATAAATCGACATTTAACTACATAATTTAAGTATTTTTATACTAATGTTAAGGTTTAAGTTATAATATATTCTTTTATTAGAAATTTAAAAATACTGTGGTGAATTGATTTAAAGCTTGAAACATTTATTATGTATCTAATTTTATACTAAAAGACGTAAACTTTAGTTAGTTGAAACTTTAATTTGCTTAGATTGAGTTGATTTATTAGCAGTACATTAGATATAACCATGTAGAAAATTAAATTTACAATAACTAAGCTATCTAGTTGAAAACTACACTCATATATTTATCAGTGTTAAGACTATTTTTATTGAATGAATCTTGTATTAAAATTATGTTTAATAACTGTAGTATTCAAAAGTTATTTATATTTTTAAATGAAGTTTAAACCAGTAATTTTGAAAGCTTCAATTTTATAAATCATATCTTAAACAATCTAATGTTATTATTTTTTTTTTTTGAAACTTAAAATAATAAATTATCATTTAGTTTTATTTAAGTATCAAAATTAAAAAAATTAATAGACTATAAAACTCTTTAATTGGATAATAATAAAAACTGGAACAAAAGCGTAATAATAAAAATAATATTATCAAACGTTCAAATACGAAAAATGTACTTAATTTTACCACAGTTACACAGAATTAAATACAGAACTTTATGTGCAATAATAAATTGACTACATCAAGCACTTTACAAAGGTAGATAGGTGAATATAGAAGATTACTAAAATTAAACATAAGTATTTAAAAGTATTTGTACTTGTTATTAACAACTAAGTTAAGCATTAATAACGTAATAAAAAAAAATCAAAAAAAAAATTATAAACATCAACTATAACAACTAATTTTGAATTAAAAATAGCAAGTTTTGAAGTATGAACGCAGATCATATTGCTCTTTTCGCTAATTTAACTATCTTTCTTTGTTAGAATCTGCGATAGCCTTTCTTTCAAGTTACATATAGTGCACGCTTCTGGTGTGTAGAAAGAAAGCAAAATATAGTGAGTGTATAAGTCTTATTTAACTTTGAAATATTAGGGTTGCAAAAGATTTTTTTGATTGTGTATAGAAAACATTTCATTATATATAACTTTGAAGCATAATAATTTTGCTATTTAAACATTGTTACGTCACTAAATGATAATCCTTGAACAAATAAAGGAGATTTAATACAAAATAGAATATAAAGTATTGAGTTTGCTAAAAGTTTTTGGAAAAACTTAGCTTTTGTTAGTAATTATTTCAAAATAATTGCTACTTCGTGAAAATAATTTTGCTGGAATAGCATAACGAAAAAAAAAAAACTAACAGTACTTAGAAATTATCAAAGTTCTAAATTAACATGTTTTTTTTATAATTTTAACATTTTACTCAAGTCTTTGTTTAATAAAAATGTTTAAGATTTTAGGTTTGTTTTTTAATAGTAAAATCATTCTAGAATTGTTATATTTTTATAAAATATTCAAACTTGGTCAAAAAGTTTTGAAAAAATTAAATTTTTGTTCAACAATAAAGACTATGGTGCTAATATAAACTGAATAGACTAAATTTTGTATAAAGCGAAAACTTATAAACAGAATAACACTCTAGTTTTTAACGCTTAAGGATAAATTTAAAGTAAGACGTTAATTATTTTTTGTACTTTCTAGAAATCTCTAACATATACTAAACATCGTTAACGAAATATTAAGTTGCTGTAGTTTAAATTTTTTTAACAAAAGAAAATTGTACAAACAACTTTTACTTGATAACAATAAAAAAAATTTGAGGTTAAGTCAGCTTGTTATTATAGTAGATTAATTAAAAATGCTACATTTGGAAAATAGTTTTACTAATTTTATAGAACACAGAACTTTTAAGAAAGCACGAAAAAGTAAAACATTCACGTAAAATAAAGGTTAAGCTATAGCTAAACCGCGATAATATGAACTTGCAAATAAGGTTTAAAGAAATTACTTAAGAAAGCTTAGTTTAAAATACAACGCTTAAATGTATTTGCACCATGTGAAAAGGGAAATTTTAAGCTAAAATACCCTTTCTACGAAAAGGATGAGCAACGTACGGCCTGTAGGCTGGATCCGTTCTGAGAGTAAACCTTAGTTGAGTTCAAAGGAGCGAATGAACAAGTGCGGCCCGCGAGCATGTAGATCTGCTAAACCAAATTTTTAAGCTTATACTTGTTCTTATGGGATTCGAAAATAAGAAAAAAAGAAAAATTACTTAGGCGCAATTTATGAGAAAATTAAAACCTTGCACTGGATTTGATAAAACAAAGGTCAAACATAATAGTTTTGGTCAAAATAAACTTAGTAATTGAGTAGTTTTCATGAAAATATTAAATTAAATTGTATGACAAACAAGACTTTATTTTTTCATGTATGGCCTATTTACTGAGAAGTTTGCGTAATTTAAGGCTTACATTCATTTGAAATTCGAATAGAACTAGGTACAGGTCTTTTACAAGACTCTAAAATAGTGAGTTATCCTGAGTTTTAAAAACTAGATCGACAGGTATCATCAGAAAATATAAACTATTATATGAAAATTACTTTAATGTTAAATCATCGTTACGTCACCAAACGATAGTCATTATACAAATTGGATTGCAAAAGGAGTTATTCAATACATTAAAGTTTCGAAATGTAGATATAATTTTTCTAAAAATATATTGCAAAACTTAAAAAAAAACTTAAAAAAACTTTACTTGTTTAAAAAGAATAACAAATTGTTTAAGAAAAGTATTAGCTATTGGGTTTTGTTACTAACAATTTTTAAATCTATTGGTCGTGGTATAAGTTGGATCATATATGAAATTAAATGTATTTTTCTAGTTTTAAATTATTACATTTATAAGAAAATATTTTATTGATAGTTAATCATGCAGTAATTTTTGTCAAAAATTTCAAACCATTCGTCTGTTCATGCTACTGAAATTATTAAAAAAATTATTATAATATATTGCAAATTTGCTAAGAATGTTAAAATAAATCATGCTTAGAGTTATTTTCATAAAAATCAACTTATAAATACAAATTTATTTTTTTTTGTCTGTAAAAGCAGTATTTATGTATTTATTCTCATATAAAGTTCTGATAAAGCATTTAAAACGAATAGCAACTAGCTTTTGAAAAATTTATATAAATATGCTTACATTACAAATAAAATAATCATGAAGAAATTAAATCTTTTTTATTTACTTGTTAATTAAGATAATTTTAAATTACTGAGAAGTTATAGTTGTTTTTAATGTATATAAAACTTAAAAACTAGATCCACTCGTGTAAATAATAATAATAACTTTAATACAAACAAAACTTAGTTTGTTGTTCTATTTGTATTGCTAAATGCTAAAAATAGTAAAAAATTGTAATGCAGTATTTGTAAACAAACTATATAGTCATGCTAAGGAATGAATTTTTATATCTATGATTATTGCTTTATTAAGCTAAACATTCATTTATAATAACTAATAAACTAGTATATACAGATTGTAATCATACTGATGATCTCCATAGTCTAACCATATTTAATGAATAAAAATTTGCAGAGTTAGTGAAAATGTATTGCTATTAAATAGCTTGTTTATTTTCTTTTTTATAAACTTTAGTTTAAAGCACTACAAGCATTACATCAGAAAGTGAATGTAGATTTTTCTAAGAATTTTTAAATACATTTCTAAAAATAAACTGAATAGGTAGAGTCGTTAGTAAAAAGCAGTTTTTCAACGCAGAGATTTATATAGTATTTAATATAAAGCAAATTACTATTGTTATGAGTTTTATAAATACAAAAGGTAAAACTTTTAAAACTTTAAAAATTTAAAAGTTAAAACAAAAAGTATTTTTTATTAAAATTTTATACTTTTATTAAGTAGATAGTTTAAAAAATATTAAAGTCCAAAAAACAAAACACATTTTTTTGGAACCTGAATTCACAATTAAAATACATTTTTAGTGGATTTTTCTGGAAAAAGAAATTCTGGCTCATCTACTAAATTTCTATAATTTTATTTCAAGTTTATTTATATTTCTATCTAAAGTTAATCGGTCTGCATTAGCCTTTAACTTTTTAAATATTTCTTAAATAAACATAACAACTATGGTTATTTTAGCAGAAACTAATTGCTGTTATTGTTTTATATAATCAAATCATAATTTTTAGTACTGTGTTACTCTTATTTTAACTTAGCTTATAAGTTAATTCATTAATAAACTAACTTTTTAATATACAACACTAAAGAAATTTGATTGTTAAGTTAAAAAATACTTTTATTTAGTACCTATTAATAACCTTTTATTTTCTGGTTATTCTATAGATTAATTTAAGGTTACTTTTTTGAATAAAACTAAGAACATCTACAAACTTATGATTTTTTTTTTCATTTTTTTGGCATTTGAATAGTAGGCTGAGATAACTGTTCAAAGTAAACTTAAGTTAAAAAGTTTATTTTCTGAGTTAGAAAAAAAAATCTTATTTTTATGTTAACAAATATTGTTTGCTTTTATTAATAAAGTTTTAGACTTAGACTTGTATTAAACACATAAGAACTATAGTTTAAAATAGAAGAAAACTTGATGTTGTTAATAATATTATTGTTTTTTTGTAAAATTGTAACTTAGTTAAACTAGTTAAATATACTATATCAAATTAAAATGATAGTGTATATGTTTCTTTCAATATAAAAGTATGAAGAGTGAAGTTTAAAAATTATTTATTAATAAAAGGTTTAATTATAAAAAAAGGTCAATTATTAGTTATAATTTGTTATGTTTATTCTTAAAAACAAGGGTGTAGTTTGGTTCGGAGCCGTTTTAAGTCGGCATGTCTGATTTGAAAAAAATATTTTCATTCCATCAGAAAAATATTCATATATCCAATCCATAATGCTTAAATACTAACTTTTTATTATTTCGAAAATAATAAAAAAAACTATCAGTAACTTTCGATATACAAAAATTATATCGTAGTTTGCAACCATAAAAATTATTGTGTTTTTAGTGTAAAAAGTCCGATTTTTTTTCAAAAAATTGTTTAGCAGATTTAATTTCTATAGTTTTAATACCATATGATAATATTAAGGTTTTTATTTTTTTTTTTTGATGATCTTGCCAGTTTTTCTTAAAAAAAACAAATATTTTCATAGAACATGAAAAAAATTAAAAGTTTAAAATGAAAACTATAAACTGTATAAAAATTCCAAAGTTTAAATGATTGAAATTACAAAAAAAAATTGGAGTTTAACAGAGTTTACCCTTACTAGTTTTCACAAATTCTATATTAAAACATAACAAACTAAAAAACAAAAACAAGGGTTATTTACTTTTTTTTTTCATATTTCACCGTTTTTAAAAATAATTTACTAAATTGGCCAAAATATATAAGATAGTGTGTATTTATTTAGGGCATAGGGTTAAGAAAGCTATAAGCTTTTTATTTCCATTACTACCTAAAATTTTTACTTATTTCTAAGCAAATTATATAATCTTTCAGAATCTGTTTTTGGGATTTTATTACTACTAAGTACTTTTTTATAAGAGGTTGAGTGAAGAGGTGTCGGAGAAATGTGTTTAGAAGCAACCAAAGTAGAATTATTAGTTTATTTATTAGTTTTATTTAATAAAGTATTACATTTTAACACATAACTTTAGTTATAAATTTAATGCAAAAATTAAAAAATAAGAATACAATTGTAATTTAAAGTTATCCGAAATTAAAATTAGACCTTTAAGTACCTAATGACGTTACATTTTTCAAAACCTAATTTCATTTTTAAACAATAATTTTTTTTTAAAGAATAAACTGTTATGCTTAAAATCTAACCAATTTAGTATTAAACATGGAGGCAACAAAACTTTCAACTTAGAAAACATTAGCTGTTATTGATGTTTTTTCAAAAGGTTTGCAGAAAAGAACTGTTTCCTTCAATATTCCGTCTATAACATACCTTATACACATCAGTAGCTGTGAGAGATTGGAGATATCGGTATTTCATCCGACTGGAAAGCAAAAACAAGAAAAGAATCTGCCATTCCACTATTACCATGCTGTGTATATTGTCAGATATTTCATGAACTCTTTTTTTATTGTGCCATTGGACAGTAGTAAGTGTTTTATTTTTAAAATGACTTTACCGCAAACATCATTTTTACATTTTCCAATATGCAAGGTTTTGGAAGAGTTTTACCAACTGTATATGTTTTTATATTATTTTTTTGTTATCATTACAGCAATGAAAATGAAGCAGGTACAGCAGCTTTGTTAGTCTTCCTAAACGTTCGAGTTCTGTTCAGTTTCTTTCTTTTCAAGCTTGACAGTTTTAACTTCAAAAATAATCGGTATTCATACTCAGATCAGTATTTTAAAGGTATTGTTTTAACAAAATAGGGTTCTTGGTGCTGTTAAAAAAAAGTTCCTTGACTGATCACACTAAAGAATTTCAAGACCATCCTGATAAGTATAAAGCTGGTTTTATGATAATCACGTAAAAAGCACTTTCATGGTAATATTTACTTTTTATCAGAATTCATTGATACTTATAGACTCTTTTATTTACACATATTATTCTATTTTATTTTAAAACAGTTTGATGAGATCAAGGAAACCTTTGTATTCAATTCTCTATATTTTTATATCATCAAAGATGACTACAAACTTTTATACTTTTGTCTTTTTCAATTAAAAACAAACTAACTAAACTTTATTTTCTAAAGTAAAAATAAGTACTAAAAAAGATTGTAAACGTGGTGTATTTTAGTCACATTGCGTAACTTTTAATTTTAAGAATTAATAATGACAGTTTTTTTATATTGAGCTTATTTTCTAAAAAAAAATTAGTTTGTGTTGATAATTTAATCAAGTTTAGAATAGTAAATTTTAAAAACATATTTTATAACATTATTTTTTTTTTGAATTAGTCTTAACGCTACGCTAAGTTTTCTTCTGTTTAGTTTTTATAGTATTACTTTTTAGTTATACTCAAAAAAATAATTTAATATACAGAAATATAAAATACTTTTTTATTTATTAATTAGAATGTGTAGAATACAGTAAAACTAATTTTTTTAAATCTGTTATAATACTTTTGAATTAAGCACACTAACCTAAAAAGTTTAGATTATAATTATGATTAGATTATTTTTACGACATAATAACATTACGGTTAAAATGAAATACATTACGTATTTCTAAATTATTAGCTATCGTTAAGATAATCAATTTAATTTAATGGGAACTGATATAACAACATAAAGTAAATTTTGTGTAATTAAATGATAGTGCAAAAGATACTTAAGTCTAAAATCAACAATATTTAAATTAAAAAAGTTAAAGACCAGCATATTAGTATTAACACTTCGTTAACGAGTCAGTTTAAACAATGGTATAATAAATTAAGTGTGTTATAGCTAAAATGTATGTATTGTATTAAAAAATATGCTTGCAACCATTTTTAATATTTCTATCTATATATTTTTTTGATTTAAAGTAGTTAACCATACTTTTCTAACACTAAAACAAAAGTATTTAAACAACCTATTTTTCTATGGTTTCAAATGGAATAAATAAATCTGACCGTTGATATACTAGAGTATAAGAAGTTTAGAAACAGTTTGTGAACATATTGTATACTTTAACACCTTATTATTTGGTAAATTGGCTACATTACGTAACTTTAAACTTCCTTGTTTGAGAAAATCAAAAAAAAACCTAATTTTTATCATATTATCAACAAGTAGAATTTCTATTAACTAATTGATGACGTCTGACAAGTGACTGTCAGAATTAATAATTAATACCAATTACTTAAGAAGTTTAATAATACTTATTTTTTTATTAAAATGACTTTATTAGACAAATGCATTAACAAACCTCTTTCTGCCTTTAATTATACAGCCATAAGTTAAATCTAATGATCTAACTACCATTTTTTTACAATTCTAAAACTAAAATAAATTAAAAATAATTATTTTCTTACTAAGGATATAAAGAAAGTCGGTTAAACAACATTTAAACTAAAAAATTTCAAACAAACAAAATTTATTATAACACTTTAAGTAACTTTTTGTGTTGTAGCATAAGAACGCAAGTAAAAAAGTATATTTTTTTTTGTAAAACTGTTTAGTTTAAATTTTAGTGTATAAAACAGAAAAGTACGCGTAACTTTTATTGAAAAACTTATTTTTCTATATATAGTAAAAAACATTTTCAGTCGCACACATTTAAGTTTTATGATGTAATTAGAAGTAGCCTGAGATAATTAAATACGTTTAATTATTAAATTTTTTAAACTTCATTTAGTTTCAATACTGCACACTTATAAATAATTACTCTTTGAAAAAAAACCTGGTACAAGTAATTGATATTTATAAATTAAATTTATTATAGCATTATTAGAAAAATTTGGTGCAAAACTAATTTGTTGTTTTTGAAGTATTAAGAATATGAAAAAGTTACAAACTCGCTTCAGACTTTACATAGATCATGATACCATATTATATGGCTAAAAACTTTGCAAACAGCATGAAGGTACTATTTTAAAATTAACTTACTCAAAATAAAATTTTACTATTTTACAGCTTGCTATTTAAAGTAAAAACGTCAAGAAAAATTTTACAGTAGTAATTTAGAGAAATATTAAAAGATTTAAATAATGAAATTGTTCAATTTTGATATTAAAATATTTACTAACAAATAAAAAAAATCGTTTTTTAAGTTGTTACTAAAAGAAAACATTTAAAATTTCAATCGATCGTATTTTGTTGAAAATTAAATTAAAAAAAAGTCAACCACCTGATAACTAACGTGTTTAGTTCAAAAACAGATTAAAATGTGTGCTCTAATATAAAGCTTTTATACATAAAGTTTAATTTAAAATTATTTTATAAGTTTGAACATTACAGAACTAACCTTAAAAAAAGGAATATAAAAAACTATTAACTGTTTTCATTTTGTACAAAATTGACTTTTACCAATTCGTTATAACTCAATATTTATAAAAGCAATGTTAAAAAGGTAGTTATAGTAACGTTGTAGTTTGAGTTTGAACTACTTGTTGTGTCAGTCTTTATATTATTTTTTTTTGTTTTCTTGTTAGCCTCTTTTAGTTAAATTTAATTTATGATACTATTGATGTATTAAGGTTAGAGGATATTTTAATTATTCAGTTTTTATCTTACTGCAAATCCCTATCTTTTTATGATTTTATTGTTAATTAAGATTTATTAGTAAGTATATGAATTTGCGAATTAAACTAGTTCAGAAATTAATGAGTAACCACCTCTTAAGAAATGGTTTCAATAATACAATACTTAGAATTTTGAGAATTTAATCTATTTCAATAACACCTTTA
>NW_028139293.1:60017-120991 GCF_965202585.1 Thalia democratica
AATAGGGTTGTAAAAGCTTACCTTAAGTAAAAAATGTGAGTTAGTTGTACAAGATTTTTTTATACTATTGGTTTTTACTTTTAAAACCTAAAAAAAAAATCTAAAATTGTTATAACATAATAAACGCTAACCAATAAAATGGGGAACGAGTCAAATTTTCACGAAGACATATTGCACAAAAATAAAATTGCACAAGCCAAATAGCACGAAATCGAATTTGCACGAAAGAACAAAATTGCACGAAGACGATTTTGCACCAAGTGTCAATTTTGCATGATAGAAATTTTTGCACGAGAGTAAAAAAAATACAGAAAAGAAAATTATAATATATTAAAAAAAAAACTTTGAAAAATTATTAAAAAAAAAAAACAAATTCCTGACCGAGGGTAAGTAAAAAAAGTAACTAACAAAATTATAAAGACATTAATTTTTTTACATAAAGCTTAAAAATTATTAGAATACTAACTTATACTGTTTTATATGAAAGTTCTGGTATATTATCTAAAATTCTACTACCTTCAAGGTGAAAGTTAGAGATCTTTTAAAGTTATAAATTGTTAATTTTACAAACTAAGTATATACCTTTTATTTGTATTTATTTTTTATTAAACGATAAAAAAGCGTTCCAAAAGTTTGATCTAAGGACCCGGTATATGAAAAAACAGATCGATTATTGAATCGTACACCATATGCTTTTAAATTTTTTAAAGCATAACATTTTTTTCTTTTACTCTTAACTTTCAAATCTCAAGAAACAAAAATCGATGACAAAATATTTAAAAGAAAGACAGAAGAAAATTAACTAAGTTATGTGTTTACTTAAAAATGGTTTATTCATAACATAATATAAAACTTATCTTATAAGATTAAATGAAAGAACAGTATAAGCCTAAAACTTAAAAGATTAAAAATATAAAGAGCAAACTTTTTTAGACTTCTAAAAATTAACTTAAATTTTACATATTAAACGAGATAAACGATACTAAAAGCAGACATAAAAATACTTAAAATATAGATCACAACTCTTTTAAAAAAGGCAAAACTGTAATTAGCCGAAAAACTACTCATTTTGTCGTTATTTTATGTTAAAACTTAAGCTTTAATTTTTGGATAAATGAGCATAATATTTAAAGAAGTTTATACTTTAATAAATTATGAAAAATATTTATTTCAATTTTTTTTACTTTGTAAAAAAATATTATTAAGAGTATAAAAATCAGTTAAGTGATATTTACACATTATGCTTAACAAAAAATAAATAATAACGAACAAAAGAAAAAAATAACAACTAATAATATTACAACAAACAAGATCTACATTTATTTTTTCTGAGTGCTTTTTTAAGCCCATAAGTGTAACTGTAAAGAAGCATAAATAGAGTAAAATAAAATGTTTTCTAAGAAAATTAGATTAATTTATAATAAGTTAATTTGAGACAATAAGCTCAGCTTACCATTTTATCATATACTTCACACTCTGTAAAAATTTACATCTATTTCTAAAATTTTATATGGGCTTTCTAGATATATATACATATATATAGTTTTATTTATTTATAAATAAAACAATTTGTTTTACTGACACAATTTGTTAGACATAATAGCTCTTTAGTTTGTTTATTATAACAGTGTCTTAAAATGATATATTTATGATAACTTTTTTTGGTATTTAAATTTCTTGGTTTACGTATTAAACAACATTTATAAGTATTTTATCCGCTAAGAAAATGCGGTAGCATATTAAATTTAAGTTAAAGACTTATTTATTCGTTTATAAAGCTTAATGTAAAACTTAAATTTTAGCTTAACAAAACACACTAACAGTACAGCTTGTCATATAACGTAGCTCAAGTTTACAGAATCATGAAAATTATCAAAAAGTAAATTTATTTATAAATATAACTTCTTTTTTGAAATCTGCAGCTTAACAAACACAATTAAAAAAAATCTAAATGTTTAGGTTAAAAAAAAGTAATTAAACAATTAATTTTATTAGTTCTAAACTACGGACGTACCTGCAAGTTAGTTAAATAGTTTTATTTTGTTTAATGTAGATACTTTTTTAAATTGGAATTTTTTAGTTAAGTCCTTAAAAAAGTTAATGGTATTTAAAAACTAATTTTCCGGTTTTTACTCATAAATTAAAATCTAATGACTAATTAAAAGTAAAACGGTATTACTACTTTATGGCGCTTAATAAACTTTAAATCGTGTCAACCATACTTATTTTATTTAAATTACTTTTGACACTATAATGAAACTTGGAAATATATAGCGTGAATGTTGTTTATACTTATATTACCTTTTAAATTTAAATGCGCATTTTGACAGCAGATTAAAAATTAATGCTTGTATCTAAACACATAAACCACAAAGTTGGTTTAAGAGAGTTCTGATTTATGTTTTGCGCAAACAAAACAAGATGAATATTTAAATAATTAGTGTTATTAATTGTAAAGTTTTAAGTTATTAATCTTTATTGCAATTTAACAGTTCAAAGTTTAATATAATATTTTTGAAAGTTAGATTAGTGGTTTTCAAAAGTGACTGCAACAACAGGCTGAAAAAACAACAAATGGTTTAGTTACAGCTAAGTTTATGAAAAAAAATTTATAACAAAACTTATTCTATTTTAACATTTTTATAAATTTCAATTAATTAACAAATAAGCTCAGAAACAAGTTTAGGGTTGTGATATTTGCAACCACGTTTTTTGTTAACTTAATTACTCAGTGTTTAATAGCAGATTAATGAACCTTGTTTGTTATTAAATTCATTAACCACTAAGCTAATTTCAAAAAATACAAGACTTTAGATAACTAATCAAACAAAATGCTTTATGCGAGAAATTTCTATAAAATAGTCATAAGTTGTAAACCATAGGCTAAAAAATATTTTGTAATTTAGTGCTAAACTCTATAACATAACAATTTATTTTAATTTTTTATCTTCACATCTACTTTATATTAAAAAACTATTAGATAAGTATTAATTTTTTCTATGTATTCCTAAGTTGCACAAAAGGACTAAACTTCACGAGAACATATTGCACGAGTGCACAATATTGCACAAAGCCAAAATTGCACGAGGGCACAAAATTACACAAAGAAACGAAATAGCCTTAAGAAGACTTTGCATTAAGGGTCAACTTTGTACGACTTATATTTTTGCATGAGAGTAAGAAAAACACAAAAAATAGAAAAAGAAAAAAAAAACTAAAAAGTATTTTAATAAAAAAAAAAGTTACTGATCGCGGGTAAGGGTTAGCGGTAACAGTTATAATAAAAACATATAAATTAAATTAAAAATTAAAAAAAAACTTACCGACCGAGAGTAAGGGTTAGGGGTAATAGCAATATTACAAGAAAAAAAAAAAAATACATTTAACCCGTGCAAAAAAGTCTCCGTGCAAAATTGTCTGCTAGTGCAAAAGAGTCTTTGTGCAATTTTGTTCTTTCGTGCTATTTTATACGCTCATGAAAATTTGACAGCTACCCATTTGAAAAATAAGTTTAGTGTAAAATATTATAAGTCTTGGATATTTTTACAATTTAATTTTTTTCTATATAGTAAGAAGCTACTTACTTTTGTCTCAAAGAAATAATTTTCTTATTTTAGAATTTTAAATACCAATGACTGTTTATGATGACCTTCCATCAAAACCTATTAAAATTTAATCATTTTAGAATAAATTTAATTTAGTTTTTCCTTTTAAATTTAACCAATAACGTATCTTATCCAATTAGCTTTAGGTAAACTAATAAATTACTTAATTATGGACTAACCTTAAACTTAAAAACTGAATAGAAGTTCGAGTATATAAACTAATAGGTTTGAAATAATGTTAAATGAAGTTTTAATGTCATTGTAGTTTTAGTTAGATAAACTAAAATTTTCTAAATCAACTTATTAACTAAAAACTGATTGTTAGTTAAAAACAGGAAAGTTAGTTTTAGTTTATGGTATTAGCAATAATTAAATATTTTTAAAATCTCAATAGATGTTTAAAAAAAAAATTAATACTAACTTTACCACTTTATAATTATATATAATTTATGTTTTAAATATCATTATACTTAAACAGGATTTTCTATGATTTACAATGATTAAGCTATCTATTAAATTAAATGTCAGCATCAGCAAATTGGCATTAGTTCTTGCTGGTGCAGCTGCTTACTATGGTATTAGTAATTTAGTATCTGGTTTAGTTAGATCAGCTTCTCCAGAAAGTACCAAAGTTGATTCTGATTATTTTCCGAAAAGAATTATATCTGATGACGGTAATTGTCAAGAAAATAAAAAAAATGTTGCATAAGTAAAAAGTAATAGCATTAATTATGGTGTCTCGGAGAATCTTAGATTAAATAGCGAAGTTGTTAAAAACATCTCAGAATCAACCTCTGTTAGTAATAGTAATACAGTAAATAAAAACCTTTCTGCAAAGCAAAAAAATTTAAATTTTGTTGCTAATGCTGACTTTCTAATGAAAATGAGCATGTGAATTATCAAACATCTTCAGAAAGTAAAATACAACATGGTCTTCTAAACAAATCCACCGGACAAACGTTTGAGTTTACTAAAATAATGGACAAAGATGTCTCTGATAATAGTTCATTAAAAAGTCTGTTCGACGCAAATGTTTTTAAACAAAATGTTGAAGAAAAATTAGTTGCAAATGACGAGGTTTCGGAAAATCAGAGAGTGAAGAGTCCAGTTGTTGAAAAAATTTCAGAAGCTACCTTTATAAGAAATACAATTAAAATAGATACAAAATTGATTTTAGAACAACAAAGTCCAAATATTGTTGCTATTTCCTAACAGTCTAATGAACATGAAAGTAAATGTTGTTTTAAAAAACAGAGTCAAAACGCTGACTATTTATCTGTAAAAATTAAATAGTTTAAATGTCGCAGAAAATGATTTGAAATATCATGTTAAAACAATTAGTCCCAATTTTCAAAGCAAAGCCCAAGAGCACACTTTTGAAGTTACTAATAAAAACCATTCGGAATATGATTCTACAAGCTCAATCCAAGCACTAGGAGTTTTACAAGAAGATAAACTGAAAGATAACAGCCAGCCTGATGTAGAAAATGTTAAAAAACCAAAATGTTATTTGGAGATTTGTAACTTATCGGAACTTTTACAAAAATATCATGATAAGCAAAAGAAATTTCATGACCTATTACAAAACGTATTTGATAAATCTCAAGACTTTGTTGACAAATATGATTCATTTAAAATAAATGAGGAATTCTACAAAAGTGAATTATCTGAGGCTAGATCTACATTGTTTAACTGTTTGAATAGAATGGTTGAGTGGGCTATTATTGATGAAGATACCAAACTCTACTTAGAATTTTCAAGAACATTGCAATACATATTAAAATATGGCGTCAACGGTTTCAAAAAAAGCTACATTTTGTCTAAAAAGGAACCAAAATCTGAAAAGAAACTATTAATTTACTATGATATACTAAATAATACATGTTGCTTCTGTGGCTGCTTTTTAATCGTGCTTGAAGAGTTGAACACTTTAATTGAAAAACTTGCAAAAAAACCAACGAAACAAAAACTTGAAGAACTCATCTTAAATTGGAACAGTAATGTTGGTGAATATAGAAAAATATTTCTTAATGGGTTGGATACACTGAACAAGGCTAAAGCAGAAGCCGACGTAAAAGACCATGAAAATTTCACAAAACTGTCCGAACAGTCAGATGTCGTATTTAATCATTTTCTGAAAAACTTTGGTTCAAAGATCGCTGTTAAAATGGGGAAGAAAACGAAAAGACTAAATGTGATTCGTGCTTGTTTATCTAAGTAATATATTTTCTAATTAGTTTGTATTTGTTTTGGATATTTTGAGTTTATAATGGTTTCCCTACGTTGTATGTCTTATTATGCGCCATTTAGTTCATAAATAAATCCCAGTTACTAACAACTGCCGTTCGTAATTTTAATGAAATTATATTTATTTAACGTATAGTTAATTTTCAAATTAATCAACCCTTTATATTGCATCATATAAAAACATACATCGTTCATATAAGGTATACAATGTTGAAATATTTTTATTTACACAGATATTCATTGCTGCTGTAAAAAGGTCAAGGTTAATCAAAGTTTGTCATCAAGGTTAAATAAAAGAAGTTTAAAAACTAATTAGTAAAACTAACATAAGTAAAATTAGTTTAAATAGCTTAGTTTTATCAATCAGTTTTTTATGTACTACTACAAACGCGTTGTTTGTATACAATTTTTTTTTAATTTATTTAAATATTAAGTCTGCAGTTAACTCTTAATTAATGCTGAACTTCTTTCAAAAAAAGCTCTCACATTGAAGTAGATACTTGTAATAATGACAAGAAATGATTTTTTAGTTTCTTATTATAGAAAATGAGAATAAAAGCGATATGCTAGCGCCGAAAAACATTATTAAAAATTTCGTTGTACTAGTTGTAACAGGTTTTGGTTTTAAATATATTTTTTAAACCACATCTATATTTACTTATATATATTTTTTTATATACGTTAAATAAATAAAAAAAAATAAAAATGTTTAATTTATATGTTAGTTGTAGGTTTTGTTATAATTTTCAACATTTCAAAAAGAATATTTATGGTTACATGAAACTAAGTAATTTGAAAAATTAGATTTACTTGTATTATATTAGTTTAATTTTCTTGTATATATATAGTTTATCTTTGTTTGTTTTCATTTAAGTTACCGATTTTGACTTAGTAAAATTTTTAGGATTTGATTTTCTATTTGTATAATTTAAATATTTTATTCATTTATTTTTCAAATCTTTAACTAGCGATTTTTATAGTTTTGTCGAACAATATTTATAAAAAAATATTTCAAAGTTAGTTTGTTGTGTATGTAATCTATAGTCAACACCAGTTTATAGTTACTTTACATTTGAGGTATTCAGAATTCAATATAACTCTATCTATTTCTAATATTTTTAGGCAAAATTTCATTTAATAAAACTAGGTGGAATTGTTTAAAAATGTTCAAAAACGTCTGGAAATTTACGTTGGTCGATTTTTAATTGTAAATTATAGCTTTTTAATTAAAGTGGCGTAACGCTTTATTTATTTGAATGCACAAGTTTTTTAACTAGTAAACAAAGGCTTAAAAATTGAATATGATTTATGTTTTAAAAAAGTTTCAGATTGTTTCTTTTAAACTATTATTTCATTAAGAAGCACTTTTTAAAAGACTTCAACATTCTTAGTTCAAAATATTCTTAGTTTTGCAATAATTTTTGACCTAGTCAGTTTCATAATGTTTATACATATAAATTAGATTAAAATATTGTTAATTTTAATTGACAGTATAATTTAATACTTTCAAAACTGGTTCTCCTGAGAATTTAAACTAAAATTTGAAATTAAAACTTGTTTAATAACTCTATGTTACAGTTTAAATTAATTTTACTAACTGTAATATAAATTAAAACTAAGACTTGAAACTATTTTTATTTTATTTTTATTTTAGAAAAAAAGTGTAGTTTTAGTGAACACATACAATAATTACAAACTTTATTTTAGAATTTTATAAAAAATTTAACTAGTAAAACAAGTATTTTTATACTATACATTTTATATTTAATTATTTTAACTTTTAGTTAATTTATAAATCCATTAAAAAGTAGATTTAAGCTCTTCACTAAATTAAACAATTATAAATATTATCTATAGACTTTTAGTAATTACATTTAATATTATAAGAATATTTTTAAATATTTAAATAGGAAATCATGTAGTGTATAGCTTACTTAAAGTTGACTATTTTCTTAAGTATTAGTAGTTTTTTCAGTTATTTATTACCTAACGTAAAATTGAACTTTTTATTTTTAAATTATAAATCGTAAGATTTTTTATAGCACAAATTTTCAAAAAACTTTTAAAGTCTTTTTATAAAAGTTAAATATATAGGTAATTATTTATATATTTTAAATGAAAACATCTGTTATAAAAATGTTCCTTAAAAAATAGATATTGTAAAAAAAAAAGATCATGAATTGAATTTTTTTTTGCCACATTAAGTACGTAAAATCTATTTCATAAACAGTTTACTTTTTTTTAATAAAAAACATTAAAAATATTTAAAAAAAAATTCAGTTTGTTATTAAAAATATTATGAAGTCCATAAGCAGATACTTTTCAAGAATTTGTAGTTTATTCTAAGTTTATAAAAATTTTTTTTACCTTTTTATTTATACTTTTTATTGCTATCTTTAGTTAAAATAAAATAAATAAGTAAATGAAAATTTAAATAGTACTTTAGGTACTAAAACACCTTATAATATGTCTTTGAACTTTAGAATAACTAAACAATGTGAAAGTAGTAAACAAAATGGTATAATTTAGTAGTAGCTTTAACGTTTGTTACCATTTTTTATTAGCTCAAGTGCAACACATTTATATCTATTTTTACAATCCCCTTTTCCAAATCCTAATATTACTGTTTACTAAAGCTTAGTAGATAAAATTATTATTTTAATTGTTGGTAATTGTTGAAAATTATTATAGGTTATCTAAACTAAATAAAAAAAGAAGTTCTTAATAACGCATAATTATTTCCTTATTTTATCACAATGTTAAATGCTTATTCATGTTTTATAACTTGTTGTAGTAGCCTTAAAGTATGTCTAATTTTATTGTCTTTTTAATGAATTAAATGCAATTTTTATATATCTTATCTGTATTTGTAAGTAATTTCCTGAAGTCTAAAAAATTTTTTATTGCCATATTACGTGAATTGAAACTAAGGAATATTTAAATACATGTTGTTTAATATTTAAAGTGATTTATACAATAAACGCGTTTACTATATTTTGTTAATTTATTGATTAACGTCGACATATTTTTTTGTTCATGAAAAATATATTATTTTTATAAACAAAGACTTTTTTTGTTTAGTTTTGATACCACATTATTCTAACTTTGGGTTATTTTATCTTATAGTAGAAAATTTGTTTAATTTTTCCGTAAAATAGGCGTAGCTGGCTTTAATTGTTTAACTAATAACAATCACGAATGTTTTTAACGACTAAGACGTAAATCTAACACAAATAACTTTAATATTTTTATAGAAATATATATTTAAATAAGTTAAATCGAACTGGCAAAGCTATAGTTTTTTATAGATTATGTTTTCATGTTAATAAGCTTAAAGTTTTAGAAGCTTAAAATATTTTAGAAGTATATATAGCCAAATTATTAGTATTAAAGCATGTAATATTTATAACAACTGATAAGCTTTTATATTTACTTTACTACCTACTGTTTTTTGTTTTTACAATTGACTTTGTCAATTCACAACTTTTTGTTTAAACAACTTTTTTAATGATGGCTTACGTCAAACTGACTGCAAAAATTTTTATACCTATGTTGCTTCATATACTCTATATCTTAAAAATGGCGTTTGCAATAAAATTGAGTGAACCAATAGTTTAGATTTAAGTAAATTATGAGCTAAAATTACATTATATTAGTCCACTTATACACCTTGAATGCACTTATAAAACTTATATAAAAAGAAAATTAATTTTATATAAATTAAATTTAACAAAGTTTCAGTTGATTATAAATTAGATATACCAAAAAAGGATATTCAATTTTCAGAAGTTAAATTTCTTTATGTCAATAAAAAGCTTAACTAACGTTGTAATTGTTAAATCTACAAACAATAGTGTGTTATAAAACTATTTTAGTTTATTTTTCATCCGAAGTGATATTAGTTATTGACTTTTCTAGTTTAAAGTCAACTACGATGTGGCACCTACGTTTCATTTTATGTTAAGCTTATATAGTATGATGATTTTAATTACATATTTTTGCAATTTTTCATAGCTTTATTTAATGTTCAAAAAAAAGTTTTTAAAATAAAAAGTACTTATAAAAATTTCAAAGGATTTCAAGTAAAGTCTAAATATAATCATAACTTTCATGTCGTAAAGAAGCTAAAACTAATTATTTCATATTTAAATTAGAATTTTTACTTAAAAAAAATGTTAATATTGAAATATTGTTTTAAACTTGAAAACATAAAACTTATTTTGACTTCACTTCATAGATGTCAAATACCATCCCCAAGAAGTACTTGTACTTAAAGTGTACAGGTAAACATAAACATAACATTTAAAGCTACGTTTTGTATTTGAACTGTACAGACATAAAAGAATTAAGTCCTAGAAAAAAGATTGTATTTATAAAATAAACTTTCAAGTAAAAATATTTACACTGTTGTACAGAACAAACTTTAAATAGTTGTTTAAATTTTACTTTATTTACAACTAGTTACACTAATATATGCAGTTATTTTTAAAAGTCATTAAAAGATATATAATAAAATCAACCTTAAAGTTAACAAACTTTTGGAAAAAAAAAAAAGTTTTTAAGTTTGGCGACAACTGCTAATTTTTCCAACTAAATGCTACAAATAAACGCAATTTTAATCTTTGGAGTAAAAATCAGTGAAAGTCTACATAAGTTAAGGCTTAAGAAAAATCTTATGCCGTAGCTGAGTCTTAGTTAACATAAAAGTTATTTGATTACCTAAAAAATGATTAAAAGTAAATTAGTTAAAATAAAGGGGTCTCACTTAACCAAAATCTTGTAGTTTGATATTGATTTATATGAGATTATAAAACATATATTTTAAATTAAAAAAAAAATTAAAATTATTTTTGCCATCGTCGGCAGAGCTGTTAAGTTTTCTCGAATTCAGAAAAAGCATTTAAGTGAATAATATGATAGTCAAAATAAATCCACGAGATATTGTATTAGGCAACCAAACTTTTTAAGCGATATCGCATTTTTGATGACTAATTTATTTTTTCGCCATCAAATAGCTAGCTAAAACTTAAAGTTATTCACACGTAATCACGTAATACTCAAAACATATACTTCGTATGCAGTAAATAAAACTACTCCTGGATATAAAAACTATTTCAAGGTGTACGTTATGGGCAAAAAAAAGTAGGTGGTCAAAAAAATTTAAATAAAAAGTGAAAATTTATATGCTCAATTGAAAAGAACTGCATTAATAGCTGTTTAAACTTTAAGGACTCTTTTTACTTCAAGTACTTAATAGGAATAGTGATAATAGCTAATTTCTTACTGAATTTTGTTTTTAACTTTAGAACGAAGAGTCAAATTTACACGAAGACAGTTTTACACGGGTTAAAGGTTTTTCAATTTTTTTTTTCACTACAACTCTTACCCTTAACCCTTACGTTAGATTGGTATTTTTAATTTTTTTTTTCTTTTAATATAATGATTATGTATATTTAAACTAGCTATCGATATTTTTGATAACATTAGTGTTTGACGCCAGTTGAGATTTTTTTGCTTTGAAATGTGTTACTAACTTACATACAAACATTGTCAAGTAATTGACGCACCTAAGGTCACGTTGTTAGTTTAATTTATATATCAAATGTTGTAGATGTTTATAATAGTTACTTGAAACCGTCATCAATTATTATTTACAATCTATTTCCTAAACTTTAAAATTGTATTTTTGTCGCAGGTCTAAGCCTTATTTTAAAAATAACATTTTATGGTTAGTTATAAAATCACCATCCAAATTTCTTTTTTTTGAAAAATCATCAAGCTAAAATTATTTACTAAAGATAGTCTGTGTTTTTCATATTTGCAGAGTACTTACATTGTGTATGTAATTGTTTATTGTTCTAAAAATATACGATTTCATAAAAATAAAATGTTTGCATAGTTGAAACTAAAGCAGTCGGCTAACTGTTTTTTATATTAACCAACTTAAGTTAGTCTAGAGGCAAATTTATCATTTCATTAAAAATTACAAATAAGTGATATATAAATCGATATAATTAAAATGAAATTTTAGAAAAACCCTTATTGTATATGTTTAGTTTACTTTAACTTAAATAGTAAAATAATTACACTATTTAGCTAAATACAGTTTAGTAGTCACGGTATTCCATTCAAGTACTCTTTTCTACACTGCCGTAGACCAAACCAGACTGCTCTAAACTTAACGCTAGTTAAGTTTACTTATATTTAAAATACAGTTTATTAAGACACGACGGTTAATATCAATTAATTTAAAACTATTTTTACTTTTACGTAATAATTTTGTGTTAAATTCTAAAGTCTCAAAACAAATACTTAGTTTCTCGTTTAGTATAAAGTAAGTTTTTATTAACAAACAGATAGAACTATAATGTAACAAAAAAAAACTAGCAAAATATTTTAATATATTTGGTTAAGAAATTACGAGAATAACTTTATTATAAATTTAATCAAACTTTTGTTCTGTTTGTTTAAGTATAAAATGAAAAGCATTAAACTTAGTTTTAACAAACTTAAATTTTAATTCTTCACAAAAAGGACGTTTTTTTGCTTTACATAAGATTTAATTTAAATAATTAAACAAAAAATAAATTTGAAATAGATCTAGCATTACCGAACAAGAAAATTTTTTTATATTTGGTTATTAATCTACTTAACAATATTAACATAGTTTAACTTAGTAACGCTGTTCCTAGTTTCATGTTTTATAATAGTATTAGTTTGTATATTATATATTTAAAATTCCGCAGTTTATAAACTAAATAAACTAAATATATAGTGAGCAATTCTTCAAAACTATTTCAAAATATTATATGAAAAGTTTTTTTTGTTTATTTGTTGTTCAAACTAAATACAGCTTATAAAAAAACTAAATATTTAAGAGTAAAAAATAGTAAATAAATCAAATTTACTTATTTTTAATTATAACGAATAGAGAAATGTTAAATATATAATGTATTTGTACTATATGACGTCAGTTAGTAACTTCGTATTTGTTTTTTATATTATTTCTTGTTAAAAAAACAAATTTGCATACTGACGTATCATGCTCAAATAGAAAACTCTAGGGTGTTAGAATAAACAGTTTTAGTTGTTCTATTTGCTTTATATTACTCTTTTTCTGCAAGTTTAAATAGTGCGTAATGTGGCTACATCAACATTTAAATATCAGCCATTTCAGCATTATATTTTATATTTAAGTTGAAAAATTATTTAATAAAATTAGAAGATTAATTTGGTTGTAAGAAAACTTTATTATATTACTTCAACTATTCTACGTAACAATAAAAATACAAAATTTTAGTTATAAATCAAATCTTTAAAGTTTTTAGTTGAAGAAATTTCTTTGTAACTGTTAAACGTTTATTACAAGACAATATTTTTTACAAAGATTTATCAATATACCAATGTTTGTACTTCAAAGTTAAATATTAAATAATACTTAATTTATTATAAATTTAAATAAGTTATGTTGAGTTCAAAAAAATTTTACAACAACGTAATCCACTAAAACATATTATTTATGTCTAACTCCTGGCATGCTCATAATAAGTGACTGCATCACGAACAACGTTTTCTAAAAATAACTTCAGTGCACCACAAGCAAAATACAAGCGTTTTGTAAAAAAGTTATTAACTGACGTTAATAGGTAAATAAAACTAATTTTAATAATAGCTGATTATATTTATTACTCTTTGACTATAAATTTTCGGAAAAATCTTGTTTAGCAAGTTTCAAGTCACAATATGTGGCTATAATCATCACATAAGTAACTAATTTTGTATTAATAAGTATATCACATACTTGCCATAAATAATTTAAACTTTTTTATAATAGTTTTGTAAGTTTTTATTTATGTAGCCAGGTTGATCGTTCTTTAACTATAAATTTTATTTATATCATACATTGTTTATTGAACGACAAAAAAGTACTTAAAATACTTAATCCTAGAACATGGTGTACAAATGTAGCGTTTTAGTTTTTGAGTCGTACACTACGGGTAACTTTAAAGTGCAGGACTAAACAAATAATTTATAAACTGAATGCTCTGTTACTTTAACTTGTTTGGAAGACAACGACTAATTAAAGAAATCAAAGTATAGTTTGTATACAGTTTAACGTTTTTTACTAGATGTTATTGTCCAATGTCTAAATGATTTTGTTATAGTTTGCTCTAAAAGTTTTAACGTATTTAAAAGTTTTATTATAGATAGAATAAAACATGAACAATTTTTTTTTAATTATTGTTTTTGTTATTTTATACTGTTTAATTTAAAATTAGAGCAATTTTTAAGCTGCAGTAATACTGCTCAATTTTTTTCGTGTCTGTTTAGTTCTGTTATGTTAATTTTAGTGTTGTTTATGGTATTTTTGTAAAGTGTAAAGTCTAAATTTAATAAACTAGTAGAACTTGTAAGTTTCCTTATTACTCTATTAGTACCCTAAAATCAGTCAAAAAGCAAACAAAAATTGAGTTACAATTTACTAGAGATTGGAAATTTTGTTTAGAAGTAGTAGAAAAAAGTACGTATAGTATTAGCTTACTTTTGAAAGGAATGAGAGTGTTAGGTATTAATAATTTTAACTTCAAATAAAATTGGTATACGCTGTCTCACCAACGACTTAATTTTTCCGAAGATTTCCTGCTAACTAAAAACGTTTCACACCTCTAGTTTACATAATTTCTAAAATACAGCTTAAAAAAAGTAATAGATGTTAAACTGTAATCTAATAATTTGTTTCTAGAATGTTAAACTTATTATTAGGTTTTATATTTATTTCACAATGCCTATATGAGACTATTTATTCGAAATTAAATGAAGCTTAAACACAAAAATCGGTACTATAAAACTGATAATAAACTACATATTATGAAACTGTAGTCACATAGTGTAACTTAAAAGTTCAAGGATAAATCAGGACATGAATAACGATTTGAAGTGTTACATATGTATAACCATCTTATACCAGTTTTTTTCTACTTTTCTTGATTTACATCAGTTTTAGCTTAGAGTTAGTTTACAAAATAATATGTTCTCTCAAAGTAAAAATTTAGATTTTGAAGCATGATTTCAATAGTTAAACTATATTGACAAAAAAATTATTTTCTTAGGTTATCTGTTACAAAATCTTTAGGTACTTACTTTAGGTAATCTAATTTGAAAAAAAAGTCCGGGTCCGGTTCCGGCCGGATTCTAATTTGAAAAAAAAGTCCGGATCCGGGTCCGGCCGGATCCTAACAAAGATCCGGCCGGACCCGGATCTAGTTAGTAAAAAAGAGCATACTGAAAAGTATTTTTTCAAAAACAAACCCTTTGTAAATTATTAAGAGTCATTTTCGTCAGTTAAAATTAAACACCTACCGTGATTGGCTCATTTTGTACACATGACTAATTTACATTTGTTTACAATTTAACTATGAAATAAACGTTTCATGAAATGCAACTCTTTACATATGTTGTAAAATTGAAAACTTTGGAATGAATACTTGCATTATTTATTTATTGTTTAAATTTGAGCTCAGAGAATATTTAGAGTTAATACGGTTGAATGTACGAGCCAATGAGAATCATATGACGAAATGATTCAAACTAAATACTGATGCAACAAAACATCAGAACATGACAGGCAGTTTATATGTAAGCAGTTAGTTAGTTTGGTGTGTAGCTTGAAACAACAAAATATCTTGAACGTTTTTGTGAATGCTTATGTTAAGTAGTGTTTTGTTTTAAAAGTGAATATTTTAACAGGTGTTTAATTGTTTAAATATTTAAGCCAGGTTTATAGTTTAATAGTAAAAATTTTACAGTTTCTTGTTTACTAAAAGTTTTATTTAATTTTTAGTTTTTTGTTTCAAGTCTTTTGATATAGATTTAAATAGCTCCCAGTTTTTAAAGTGTTACCAAAGTAATTAATAATTTTGTATATGCTAGTATTTCTCGTTGTGTTCTATATAAAAGATTCATCACTCAAAACTATCGTGTCTGATTATAGAAAGTAGTCTCAGTTAGAATTTAGTATTTGTTAGATATCAATTAAATAAGGTAGGATTTAATCATGATGAATAGTACTAATAAGTTAAGTGTACCACAATCAGTCAGCAACTTTACTACCAAATTGTCAACCTTTGCTAGCTGTTCTACTGATTATTAGATTCAAGTAATTTTTTCAGTTTTTACAGACCTCATTCTGACTCAGGTTTGTTTATACTCACTCTAGCTAGTTTTATTGACTTAAACAGTGGCAACCCTGCTAGTTTGAAAGTTTTTGGGAATTTTTAGAAAATCTTGGACTGCCTCAGGCTAGTTTAGTTTTTTATAAAAACTCAGGCTAGTTTTCTTTTAGATTTTGAATGAGTTTGAGCTGATTCAGTTTTCAATATTTTGTTATTTTATAGTGTATTTTGTTCAAGAACTTGATTTCAGATTTTTAATTGTAAATAACACCTAAATTTGTTACCCTTGTGGCTAGCTGTTCTACTTAATATTAGATTAAAGTTCTTTTTTTTCAGTTTTTAAAAACCTTATTCTGACTCAGGCTAGTTTATTCTAGTGATGTACCGGACTCACTATCCGGGTCCGGGTCAAGCCGGATATCGCCATTTTTGTCTGATATCCGGATCCGGCCGGATTCTAGTTTGAAAAAAAAGTCCGGATCCGGTTCCGGCCGGAATCTAATTTAAAAAAATTCCGGATCCGGTTCCGGCCAGATTCTAATTTGAAAAAAAAAGTCCGGATCCGCTTCCGGCCGGATTCTAATTTGAAAAAAAAAGTCCGGATCCGGGTCCGGTACATCACTAATTGAAACAAATTATACTTCTTTAAAAGTACTTCTTAAACTTATATATAGTTATAACGGTGGTACAATAATCTGCTTTATCATTAATTAATCAAATACTTGAACTAATTATTAGGAAGCATTGTAGTTTTAAAATAATATGAACTATGTTAAATAAAGAAATTGAAAAAAATGTTTATATGTCAAAATAATTTTCGCTTTAATTTTAAAGTTAATTTCATCTTTTAAATTCAGATACTTACTATTTGAATTACTTTGCAGTTTTATTCATTTTTTAGTTAACGTTTAAATTATTTAAGCTAGTTTAAGCCATCCAAATTTGATGGCCATAAAGTACTTTCATTAGTATTTGAAGTATAATAGTGAATGTTATAGAATATTATTTAAAATTACAATAAGTAAAAACAATTTAAAACTTATTATAGCCTATCTTCAAAAACATAAAAAATAAGTTGTTTTTAAATGTTAATTAGGCCTATTTACAATCATTTTATTTTTCACATTTATTTATGTTTTAGTCGTAGTCCTCTAATTAATTTTAAAATAATTTTGTTGACCGAATTGAACAGTCGCGTATACATACTTGCCTTATAAAAGTTTTAAAAGTTTAAAAAAAGTCTTTAATAAACCTATCCTGCTCCCAAAAAAAGTTACTGGTCTATAATTAGAAATATAGTTTAAGAAACTTTTAGGACTAAAGTATTAATTAATCAAAACAATATCTGAAAACAATAATAATTTTTAGTCCAAAGTACTTAGTATTACTTTTGTAAAAGTAAATTTGAGTGAACTTTGAGGCAGGCTGAAGCATAAAACTATACCAATTTACATCATCAAAAACTATACTTATTTCCTTTTCTCAATAAAATGACTTTGAACAAATACAATTGATTTTTTAACAATAGCTTTTGAAGCTAATAGTTGTAGAATTAATATTTTTAATAATCTTTTAGTTCTGTCCGTCAAGGAATTACCAACTGTAATAAAATCCCTAGTTAGGTTTTAAAACTTAATGATATTACACTGATCATTAGTCAAAAAAAGTTAAAAATACTTTCATTATAACAACTAAAAAACTTTAACCATTAATTTTCTAGTTAATAAATCAATTAGGCGTTTGAGGTGTTAATATAATTGTTTATGTCTTTTAAAAAATTTTAAGTACAGAAATAAAGCATAGTTCTTTTCGAAATCTTATTTTGTGTTCACAGTTAATCTCAAAAATTTCATTATCTTAAGTACGATTTTGTTATATAAAAATACATAAAAAGAGCATTACATTCATTTGCTATTATATTACACCAATACAAGTATTTTTAAAAGAGTTGTAATTTCAATAAGTAACTTTTTAAAAATTATACCTTGTTTTGTTCACAGTTTTTACATCATAAATTGTCCTTGTAGTTTAGCAAGTTTATAAATTAGTTCAGGTTTTACTTAAAATTTTGATTAGTTTATGTCAGACAATAAACTATTTTGAGCTAATTAAAATAATTTTTTAAATTAAACAACTTTGATACTATTATAAACTTTAGTTGCAAATTTAAATATAATTTGGTTAAAGTGCTTAAAAAAAAGGATTTTGATTAATACATTAAATAAATACAAAAACATGTGTATAAATAATTTTATTTGAAATTAGGGTACATGTGAACAAAAAAAGACAATAAAATTTGTGCCACAAAATTATTAAAAATTGTTAATGAATACAAATAAAAATTGCAAATAATTATTTATGTTATAAGTTAACATGATGCCCTTTCATTGATAAACAAAACGTTATAGTCTTGATGTAGTAACTATTACAAATTATAATTTTAAACTGTATAACATTTTTAATTAACTAAAATATGTTTAAATAAATTAAGTTTCACTAAAGTAAAGATATTAACACTCAAGCACTACAACATTTACCTTTACCATTTTTTTCTATAAAAATAGTTAAATATTGAGAATGTTTAGTTAAACATTATTTTTAATGTTTCTTTTTGATTTCACGTGACTAATACAAATAAATACTACATATTATAACCTTGGAAAACATATTTGATAAATTTGTTATTTAAAGTTGTTATGTTAAAAAAAACGTTTTTTTATTTTAATTATCGTACTTTTTACCTTTAATTTAACAAAGTGTATTGTATTGGTATTTATTTTAGTTTTAAAATTTTCGAATTAAAAAAGTCTATATAAGTTAACAGTTTTTGTTGCTAATTTAAACTTGTACTTACAAAAAGTATAACTGTTCGTGTTAGCTAATTGTAAACTAAATTAAAAAGTTTTTACTGTTAAAAAAGTCATTGAATGTCTTATAGCGTATTTTAATATAGTAATTAGGCTAAACAGCCATACAAAATACCATTCTGCGTTGTATAACTTTTGATTAATAGCTCATGATTTATAAATAAAGTAAATATTTGAACTTCGTGCATTTTTATAGTGACATCTACAGTGAATTACCAGAGAGCTTACAAGTTTTTATTTAAAAAAAGTTAAGATAAAATAATAATTTCAATGCAAAGTATAATTTAAAATTTTTTTAGTAAATTAGGGTTTACTGTTGTATTCTTGTAAATTAAAAAACAAATTGTAAAACAAATTGTTAAACAAAATCAATTAAAAATACGCAGTTAAAATAGTTTATGTTAAGTTCTTTATGTTTTACCATATTTTTTTTGATGAAACTATAAAAACTTAAAGTAACCAAAGATTAATTTTATTTTAATTATCCAGCTATACTTTCTAAATAAAACCTATTTTTTTACTTTTGTAAAATAAACTAAACAGAAAGAAAGAAATAGTTCAGTGTTTAAATTTCAAAATTTATGTAACGGCAGTTAATTAAAACTTTTAACTCACAAATATTCTTAAACGTTTAACTTCTAAAAAATCAATGTTTTGAATCGTGTTATCTTATGTATTGTTTGAAAAACTATTCTTTTACTTGGTTGAGCCATATATAAGTTACAAATAAGATCGAGATGGAAAAAACTGCAAAAAAATAAGCTTTGTCAGTTTTAGAGATTACTATCAATATATTTTATTTTTAGACTTAATAATGTCGGGTTGCAAAATTAAGTTAAATGACGTAATTACATAAAAATACAAATATTTGTGACAACGTCGAGCTATTAAACAGACTACTGTAAAATTTCAATCCTTAAAAGTTTATTTTAAACAAACTATTTAGAAATTTAGTTAAAAATATTATAAAGTTTATTAGAAATAGTTTTTTCAAAAACAGAACAGTGTTCTTGATTAAAGTTAATAAGCAATCAATTTTTTATTAGAACTATGAGAAAAATTTAGTAAATAGAAAAATAAATTAAAAACTTATTTTTTAATTAAACTATTTCTTAATAAAATAGTTGTTTTATAAACAACTATTAAGTTTTGCAAAATTGAAGTGTATTAAATACTGCTACTACTTATACTACTAGTCATTACCCAAAAAATACTCGTAAAAAACAACCTTCGGACGAATATAAGATCTATTAATAACAAAATCAAAAAGTTTTTTGTTATGCATCGAATTACCTGTAAATCACATACTTTTATACATAATAAAGTTTTGTTAAGTTGTGTTGTTTAGGTCGCTAAATAATTTAAAATTCATTTTTGCATAAGTGCATAGTTTTAAGCAATTTAAATCTCATACCTTAAGTTTAATTATAGTTTATTATAATAAGTAATCAGGTATAGATCATTGACAACCTACTTTTAAACAATGTTATAAAATTAATTTAAAAGTAATATACAACATCTAATTCAATTTTAACTAATTTTGAATTTGAATATGTTTTATATTCAAAATTTGCACTGTTTTAGCTAAAGTTACTACAATAAGCTCTGTTTATTTTGTTATTTAAAACTACAAATTTTATTTTTATACTTACAAAATAGTCAAAATTAAATACTAAAAAAAATATTTTGGAGATTCTTATTCAACATTTAACATCTATAGCAACACATAAGTTTATTTAGATAACAAATAACATAAAGTAGTGTTTTGTTTATTTTCAAAATTATAACAAAGTGTAAATTTTTTTTATAGATGACGTCACACTTACAAAAATCAACTTCTAATACTACTTTAACTATAAATGTCTATCCGACTTAATAAGTATGGCTTCCTTGTAGATTGGATTATTTTGAAGCTTTTTATGACAGCCTAATACAAAATATGAAAAAAAACTTTGCACAGTAGAAAGCAAAGATGTTTGTAAGAATTACATAGGATAGGTCTTACTAGTTGTATTTTATGTTTTATCATTGAAAAAAGTTTGAAAACAAGTTTAAAAAGTAGAAGATTATGTGGAAGTGATAACAACAAATTCTACCAAAAAAGGCAAACTTAAACAATTTGCTGAAGCATACTCCTTTGTTCCAAAGCGAAAAAAAAGTTGTAAATTAATATTAAAGATTGTTTTTTAATTTCTACTACTCACCATTAATGATGATAGATATAACACAAAAGTTATATTTTTACTCAAAAGCTTTAAAAAACATAACATTTTATAAAAAAAAACAAGTTTTTATTTAAGTAGTAATTTTGTTTACAACTAAAAATATTTAAATTACTTAAAAACTGTTAATTTTTACTAACTTATTTTCCTTCGTTGACATACAATGTGAAAAATTAATATTATAATCATAAATTAGTAATCGATGTCTTTTAGTTGAATTAAGCAATAAATGTGGTATGAAAATTCTTTTAGACTATTTTAATGTTCACAAGTACAATAAACCTTCTATTAGAAATTATATCTTTGAATAAAGTCAATATTAATATAATAAAATTTAAGTTTTAAAAATAATTGAGATACTATAAGATACTAAAAGTATAGATACTATAGAAATCGTTTTAACTATAAGTTGTTATATAAACCATTCGGGCGGGGTTTCAAATTTTCATAGCTATTACAAGTACAAGATTGTTTAAATTTTCAATAGTTAGGTCACAATTAAAATAAGTTACCTTAAAATGCATATTAACTTTAAGCTCCTTTTATTAACTACAGTTTTGTTTAAGCAATGTACACTTTAAAATTAAACTAAATGAAAAAAGAAAGCTACATCCAGCTAACATTCTTCTTATTGTTGTTATATTGATTTCAAAAATTAACTAAAGTTTAAACTTTACCTTAAACTCAATATTACTATTAAAGTTTTATTTGTTTAGTTTTTTAAGTAAAAAAATTGAGCAAAAATTTGTTTTTATTTTTAATTATTTAAATGACTTTTTCAATGACTGTCACATATCTTTTTAGGTTTAAATAAGCACTGACGAAGTCATTAATCGAAACTTAGTTTGAGAAAAGTTCTTGAACAAATAAATTCATTATTGAGATACCACAACTTAATAAACTTAAATTAAAACATTTGAAAATAATTTTGATTGTTTAAATAAACTTTGAATTCAATTACAAAGTTTATTTTACCTTTTTTTACCTGTTATTTTAACAGGTTTTAAATTTACATTACAATTATCAACAATAAATTGCCTAACCTAACACTAAATTTATATTAGTTTTTAATCACAAGTTTAGTATATTAGTTTTTGACGTCACTAAAGCCTAAAGAAATTTTTTATTATCAAAATTATAATGCTAACTTTCATTTTCCATTGTAATTAAATTTTCTTAACTAGATTCTTATTATGAAAAAGTTAGAAGTTTTGTAGTACATTTTCATATAATAGTTTTAAGTTGTTATAAAAAACTTAATAAACTTTTAACATGATTTAAAAGAGAAAAATACAAATATATTTTTAAACAACTAAATTTATTTTTACCTAATAAAAACTGATATAAGTTTACCTAAAACAAGCAAAAAAAAACGTTTTGTTTTAAAAACACTTACCGTTTAAATTAAATTTATTAACAAATAAAGTTGTACACATTATATAAAGAAAAGTAGAAATAACTATGTAAAAAAAAATAATTAAAAATAATTTTCTGTTAAAAAAAATGTTATGATTTTATGTACAATAAGGAAAAAAAATTGGACTTTACACTTAAAATACAAAAATAAGAATTAAAACATCAACTAATACTACTAAGCATTTAAAT
Source organism: Thalia democratica (assembly GCF_965202585.1). Lineage (NCBI taxonomy): Eukaryota > Metazoa > Chordata > Thaliacea > Salpida > Salpidae > Thalia > Thalia democratica. The sequence continues at coordinate 82,736 of NW_028139293.1, forward strand.
AGTTCTAATGACGTAACAACTAAAATTTAACAATAGCTAGATTAAAAGAAGTTTAGAATAGTAATCTAATATTCTTTAAAGTAAGTTTGTTAACTTTTTGCTGCAAAGCCTTTTATATTTTGTAGAGTTGTTGTAAACAACTCAAATGTTTTCATCGAATTCAGTTTTTATTTACTTCATAGGTATATATGCCGCTAAACAAATTTAAATAATTTTGTGAAATTTTAAAAGCTACCATTGTCATCCATTTAAATTGCAAACAAAGCTAATGCAATAAAAAGTAATGATTGTTAATTTTTGTAAAAAAGTTTAAATCTTTTTTTGTAATAGATAACAACAATCTATTAACTGTTCATCTGCAGTTTAATAGTCGTGTATTTTGCTCTTGATGTTACTTTTTAAATGTCAATGCTGATAAGCAAACTTATTTCATCATATTTTTGTCTTGGCTTTGGTTTGTTGATGAGAGTTTTAATTTTTGATAGGGTAATATTATTAAAAAAACAGCTACAAACATACAAATAACCGTTAAATAAAGTTGCTGAGAAACTATCTGTTTTATATTTTACTTATATGTTGATTATTTGTGAAAAAAGTTTCTCGACAAAAACTACTAATTGCTTGTAAAAACGTTGTAACTGTTTAAAATGAAACCTACTTATAACAAGCATTAAACAAGTTGCAATGTTACGTAGTTTTATTGCTACTTCAATTGTGTATTTATAGTTAAATGGTGTTCAAAAAAATAGAAAAGCTTATATAGAGAGCAAATTTTGACAAACAAAATTGATAGTTATTATTAAAATAGTAAAAACACTACATAAAATGGTACAATATATTTCAGACTTTTAAAAATATTTTAAAATAAAAGGCTTTAAAAAGCAATGTAATAACTTTAAAGCTAATATAACAAATTATAGCACTTTGTAAAAAAAAAAATAAAAACTACTAAAACAAAAATTTGCACACAATTGAAGCAATTACAAACTATAAACTTATTGCTTTACAATATGTAAAAGTAAGTTGTTTTATACTGCAAGTAAGAAACTTGTTGATAATACTTTTATAAAGTTTTAGTGACGTAAAAAAATTCTACTCACAAAACCTCATAATTAATAATAAATTTTAAACACCAAATATTAAAAAAATTAATAAGTTGTTGCAGCATTACAATTTAAAACCTTTGTGAAACAGATAAAAATTATTGCATTTTTCGTGTTCTGTAAGAACACTAAAAAAAATGTAGATTAAACTTTGTAGACTTCATTGTTACTTTAACGAATTAACTAAATAATTTTTACCAAAATTTAATAAAAAGTTAAATAGATAATCATTTAAAACAGTATCAATTTAATATAAAGTTACTAAAAAAACCTTATTTTTAACTATCTATGAAAATAGTTTAATGTATAAAAATTATTGCTTAATTAACCATTTTACTTATTTGAAATTTGTAACATTAATTATTTTTGGTTAAATTATAAGAAAACAGTTTTTTATAAAATTACACTTTTAGTTTATATAGAACGTGTTTTTTACTAAATGTGTAATTCTAAGTATCTCTTAAAGTTAACATTCTGTAAATAGTTGCTAAAACAAATAAATAAGTATTTAGTGATACACAACGAAAAGACTTGAACTTTTATGTATTCAAAACATAGTAATTTAACATTGGAAATATGAATAGCATCATCGTTTATTTAGGTTAATAAGTAACTTTAAAAACAAATATTTACTGTAATTTAAAAACGTTACAAAAAACATAAAATATTACTTCCAATAAAAAAAGGACTGTTTATCACTGCTTGTGATTTGATATTTGATACGTTTTATAATTAACTGACATTTTAAAAGTTGTTAAGTTAATAATAACGTTTCTAAAAAACATAATTGCTACAAAACTGAGTTTTCAAGGGTTGTTTTAACCAGATAAAAATTATTTATTTCCGAAAATAAAAAACTGTGGTTTTTCTTAATATCTTTTACCTTATAATATAACTATATTTTTTATTCAACTTATACCGCATTTAACAATCAAAATTACAGACATGTAGGTAATTAATAAAATTGAAGTTAAATTTTGATTATTATGTAATAACTAATTGAACAATTTACCGACCGATAAAAAACGGGGTAACAGTGATAGTAAAATAAAAAATCTAAATTACTAAAGAAATAACTAAAACTTAAGAAAATTTAAAAACCAAATATACATATTAAATTCAACCCGTGCAAAAATGTCTTTTGGCAAATTTCCTTTCGTGTAAAAGTGTCTTAACGAAATTTTATCTTCGTGCAATTTTATACCCTTTTGCGAAACTGTGTTCATGAAAAAGTATTTTCGTGCAATTTTGTACGCTCGTGAAATTTTGACACCTACCCCGTTTGAACAGCCCTTAAAATAAAACAGAGAAAAAAGCTGTTGAGAAAAACGCTCTTTTGCTTATGAACAAAGCCCGCTTGGTTTAATCACAACAGCGGTTTCTTGGGATTATGTTGCCTAATGAGTCCTAATCGTACCGGTCTTAAGTAGTCTCGGGTGCTGTTGATGTTGGTCGTGTAGTGAAGTTCATTAACTATTGTTGAAGGCGAGAACATCTTAAGTTTGTTATTGATGGTCGTAAAAATTTTTAGTCAGAGAAAAGTAATGTTTAATTTACTTTTGCATTAACAAAATTTTTAAGTTAGAGCTTAGTCTTTTCAAACACCATCATTATTTTGGATTTTTTTTTACTGTTTAAGAATTAATTAAAACTGGTTTAAACAGCGCTTAAAGTACAACGATAAAAAGCACCACTTAAGATATTCAAAGTTTGAAATTTTAAAATATGTTTTAGCTAGAAATGTTAAAACTTGTTGCATGAATAAAACTGAATTATAAAGTTAGGCTGGTTTAAACAGCATTTAAAGTTAAGCAAAAAAGTGCACCCAATGAAATCGTTCGAATCATAAATATATACTCGCTAGAAGTATTCAAATTTGGTGCATTTAAAATCTTACGTCACTAAACGCTCATACTTATTTTCACTCAAAAGTTGTAGATACCTAATATGTTTTGTTATTTTTTTTTGCTATCTTATTACATTATTGTGATAAGAATTGTTTTGAGAGTCTTAAAAAAGTTTAAATTTAATTTATTGAAATTGTGTTAGCAAAAAGCTAAAAAAATTAACGAGTCTAAACAAAAACTTTAAAAAATAGTGAATTGTTTTATAAGTTATTACTTATGACGAAAAAGTTTTTTAGAATAAATCATAATATTCAATGATTTTTATGTATTTTTATTATGATGTTTTAAATGTTTCTGTGTATATTTAATGATATTACATAGTGGAAATATCTGTTATAAAATCTTAAATATAAATTACATGCAAACAAAACACCTAAATTTTAAAGTTTTTTTTAATAAGGAAAATACACTTAATGGAAGAAAATATTTAAGGTATTTTAAAATTAGTTTGTATTCTAAGTTTTAAAGAAATCAATTATTTGTTCAAAACTGTGCATTACTTTTATACGAATAGGCAAACATTTGCATCTAGCTAATTTACTTAAAATTCTTTTCATAAAAAACTTACTGAATCCATGTATTTTTAAAACTCATATTTAGTTCACCAATTGCTGTTGAAAGAAGGAAGTATTATTAAAATTAAAAAATTACTGCAAGAAACCAATCTGTCTTTTTCACATTTTTAAAACAGTGAACATTTTTAAATAGTTTGAAACGGATTCCAGTTACTTTAATAAAAATTATCAATTACATACTTTTACTAAAAAAAATCGACTAAAAAAAACTTTATTCAGCGGGATGCATTTACATTCTCGTGGGCCGTAGATTTTTCTTTTCAAGATCGCAATTAACTGACCCCTGGCTTAGACTAAACCCTTTAACTTACAAATTTGATTTAAAAATAAAATAATATTTTTACAAAATATGGTTTTAATCTTTATTTTTTACGTTAAACATGTTTTGTTTTTACATTTTGACATTATATAGCTGTTACCTTATTTGTACAATTATATTTAAACTACTGCTATTAATTTTTTATGATAACCATACAATACAGAAGTTTTATGAAAATCTTTTAAAGTTCTTATGAAAAAATGCTTGTATTCCAGTTTTAATTTGTTAGTGGTCCTAATTAAAAGATCCTGGTAACATTAGGTTTTTTCTGTGTATCTAACTATCTTTATTTCATAATTTATAAAACATTTTATATTTTATTTCAAGAATACTTCGAGTTAGTGAAAAAATTTAAAACAAAAACAACATTAATCTTAAAGTGTAGATATTAAAAAAAAAGTCTTCGTAAGATAAAAAAAGTTAAATATTTTTAGTTAAAATGGTTTGTAAAAAAGCTTTAAAACTATTATTTCTAAAAGCCAAACAGATGGCTTATTTATTTAAGCTCTTAAACTCGTTTTTTCAAAAGAAAAGTTTTTGTTTTTTACTCATAACAAGCTATGTATGAATAGATAATTGTCAATTAAAACATCAATTCCTAACATATGTGTAAACAGTGTATAAATTTATTAGAAAATTTTGTTGTTTATACTTTTTCAATAATCTTATTTTTGAATCATTTTTCAAACAAACATACTACTTAAGCGTGTACGATAGAAAACTTAAACATCCTTATAGAGTCTTGACTATTTTTGAAATTTTTAATTAACCACTTTGAAAAGAAATCTATTTATTAATACGTATGCATATCATAATTTTAAATAAATAAAAGATGTTTAGTAATAAAGTTTTTTTTTGTTTAGGTAATTATACTTAAAATATAATATCAATTTAAAATACTATATTTTGAAATAAAACTTTTGCTTTCATTTTCTAAATTATTTTTTTTTAAATATCAAAAACAGTTCTTTGAAATTTTTTCTTAAAGATGTCTTTCTATGTGTTAAAACAACTGATGAAGTAGTTTGTCAAAACCTTCAAACACTTGCATTAGTAAATACCAATTTTATGACTGAATTGAATTTTAGTTAGTTTGTCATTTTCTTTTTTAATTTAAAAAGCTTAAACTAGCTCACAGTAACACATTTTTATAAAAAAACTAAGATGACTTTAAAAAAAAAGTGTTAATATTTATAGTTCACTTCTACTTCACATACTATTAAGTTCAATATTATGTTAATTAACACTTGTTATTATTAACTATGTTAAGTTCTTAGAGAATAAATTTTAAAATTTTTGTTTAATTTCAGTTCTTATCGGTTTTGTTTTAATGTAACTATTTTTTTTTAAATGTATTTGTTAATCATAAAATGTTTAATTTTGAGTATAATTTTTGTAGTATATTGGGCAACACAAAACTTGTTCTTGTAAATCTGCACTTTTCCACATAAAGTTGTCTTTATTTAATTTATTAAACCATGAAAATTTACTTACTATATTAAGAAGTAGTAATTGTATTTGGAGTTATTTTAGTATAATCAAATTAACTGTGTAATTTTAATTGAATGCATTACAAAAGTGATTATTGTTTATATAACTAAACGGCATATTATAAAAGTTTTATCCAATTAAGACTTATTACGAGATACAACGTTTGTTTTAATCATAAACCTATCTGAACCTATAAGGCTTTAAACTAGACTATGACATTAATTTCAAATACACCTACTAAAATTTGTTCCATTTTTTTTGCTCACAGAGCTGAAACAAGCTCAAATACACACGAATTCAAATAAAATTAATAATGACTTTGTTAAAGTTATATATACTTCAAAACCAACTATACCTTGTACTAAATGTAAAGTTTATATATTTTTTTAAATTACATAGCTGATTAATCTACTACAATAAAATCCATAGTTAGTGCTTTTTTTCATATAGCTTTATAAAAATTGTTTAAATTTTAATCAAAAGCCATGTCCACAAACAACAGTAAATAATTGAACATTAGGCTTAAACTTAAATTATTTACTTTACTTTTTTTTGCTTTAAAATATTTTTACTAAAGTTCAATAAAAATAAATTAAATTAAGTTATTATTTTTATGCCAGTCCTATTTACGAAACATTTGTTTTATAGTACAACTAGATAAGCTAAACAGGAACAAAATAAAACTAAATACTTGCATCACAGTTATATTAGAGTTTAGAATACAATAACAAAATATTTTCTAACCTACTTAAACTAATTTAAAAAGGATAAATTGAAATGATAAAGTTTGATAAACATTTTTTCAAATACAACTATATTGCTGGTCTTTAGAAGATAAAACTCAGGCTAAATAAGTATTCCGTTGTTGTACTAATAAATGATGCAATAAAACTTTTTTATCATCATTTTATTATCATAATAATTCAAATTTAACTTTTACTAAGAATAATCACTTTTAGAATTTTTCATTTTTTTTTAATCATTAATAAAATTCCGGCCTGCCTAGCTCTATCTCAACAAATATGACAAATGGATTATTATCAAAAAAGATAAATAATCGAAAAACTATATTATTTTTGACTAATTTAGTTATAATTTTTATCTCAAAAAATAATAAAACTTTTTATTTAAAATTTAACCATATTTGGTTGACTGAAAACTGTTTTATATTAAAATAGGTACATAAATTTTATAGAATTGTAGATTTGAATAAAATAAAACGTTATATTTTGAATTTTAGTAAAAAAAAGTTATTTTTATGAATAGTGTATGTATAAATACTACTAATTGTTTAAAAAAATATTTAATAAACAAAAACTAGCATTATAACGTATTTTGTTTTACTGTGGACACTATACTTGTTTTTTAGAGATAATATAAAACTAGATTTATAAATATTTCTGAAGACCTCTTTTAAAAATTTCAGTAAGTATATATTTAAATTCAAATTTTAAAATTTAGCCTACAAAATAACCTACTTCATTTGAAATAGATATTTATAATTATTATATTAAAGTTTTATTGTTTTTGTCTTAAAAAATGTTGCTTTGTTTTTCTTTTTTTAATTAGAAGTTGAACTTAGGCTTTTCGTAACAGCCTTAAAAATAATAAATTTTTCATGTATCTTCGATTATCTCAAAATCTATATTTATTAAAGTGCGATAAATATTATAATTTGTTCTACATTAAGTTTAACGAAGGGTAAAACAAACTGCTTCTTTTTACACTAATTTATTGGTTAAGAAAATGTTTCTGTGTTTTGGTATTTATTATAATTAAATCCTTGTAAAGTTCTTATAGTATAGAAAAAACAATGAAATAGAAGCTGTAGAAAAAAATCAAAAAGTCCAGCATATAGATTGAGCCTATTATAGCAAAGGACTTAGTATAATTTTTGATCTTATTTGTTTTTTAGCTTTAACTGGGATAAGTGGTTAAAAGCTGCTCTAGCTAATTAGTTATTCGTTTAGTTTTTAAATTTACCTACTATGTTAACCTAATTTATAGTTCAATTTTTTTAAGTAAATTATCAACTACCTAAAACTAAACAATTCACTACATTTTGTTTACAAGCTTGTTATTTTAGTAATAGTAGTTACCGCTGTAACAATTAAGTTTCTGCAATTTGGTGCTTTTATGTCACTAAGAATTCCTAAACATATAATTTTTGTAATTTACATGTTACGTTAATTTTATTTTGAAGCGATTTCCGTAGACATGTGGTTTGCAAGTTTTTGTTCTTGATTTTTCACTGGTGTTTTATTTTACCTTAAGTTTTAGTGTTTTCCGATGCTTCATAGATTTTGTTAAAGTTAAATGGTTGTATTGAAGAATATTTGCCAGAAAATTTAATATAGTTTAGCTTAGCATTTAGTAAAGGCTATTTAATAAATTCTGTTTTCATCGTACATTTTTGTTTCTGATTCCGATGTAAATACTATTGTGAAGTTTTTCAAACTGTTTAGTTTTAGTTTAATAAAATAAACTATTCTTTATTATTATTAAGTTTCTTAACATTTAATCTAGAAATTACACAGTGAAAAATTATTATAATTTTATCATAGTTGACTTACTATTAACTTTATTAAAAAACTTTATACTTGACAAGAGTACTAAATTATATTGTTCTAATTATTTAAACCTTGAATTAGTTTAGAAATAATCAGTATTATAATTTTTATCTATAGGTAACTTTAATTAATTTTAGTTCAAAGTGTTTCAGGGTTATATTCAAGAATGACAATCAACAGTACTTGTTTTAAAATAGATTAACAGTTTTATAATACTGCAACATTTTAAAAATTAGCAATTCAAAGTATTGCAGCTTTCTAAGATAAAAATTTTATAAACACATAAAAACTTATTAAGATAATTTATATAGAACCGAGTAAAAAAGTGTGACTTTGGAATCGTTGAACATTTTGGTTGTGAAAGTTTTAGTTTTTTCAGTTTGTGCATTGTATGGGTTTAATGTTTGTTTTAACACTGTAACTTGTTTTTTTCTTTTTATGTTAGTGTCTTTCAGTTTAAGTTGTTAGATTGTAATGCCTAGGTCCTTCGTTTGACAATAAACTTCAATAATAATAATAATAATAAAAAGCAAAGTAAGTTTAAGTAAAAAAATTTATAAAAAATACATTAAAATTAGATTTTTATTACTCATAAAGTTTGTATTATTAATGAAGAAACACAAATGAATATTAATATTGTTACTTAAAATCTTTTTCATATATTTGATAGGTTGAGATTAATGTAGAGCTATTTAAATTGTATTAACCGCTAAAGCATATTGAAACAGGTACGTTGTTTTCTTATAATGTAATTATAACTTTGATACAATAATCTGCTAGCATTTTATTAATACTTCATCAAATATTTGAACTTATTTTTAGGAAGCAAGATTGTAATTCTAAAATAATTACTACACTGTTATATATAAAAGTACTAAAAAAATGTTTACTTGTCAAAATAAGTTTCAGTTTTAATTTTTAAGTAAAGTTAATCTTTTAAATTCAGATACTTACTACGTGAATTACTTTGCAGTTTAACTCGTTGTTTAGTTATTGTTTTAAATTATTTTAGCTAGTTTAAGCTATAAAAATTAGATGGCCATCAAGTCAACTTATTACTTTCATTAGTACTATATTGCCACCAAAGAAACCAAAATTACAACACTCTGTAAGTTTACATTCGAAAAAGTTTTCAACTTACTATTCTTTGTTTAAAATAGAACTAAACTCAGCTACACAAAAGGACGGATTCTATTGAAGAAGAAGATGAAGCAGACATAGGGCTTTTTTGCTACAGAAAGTTTGAATAAAAAATCTGAAGAGGATGAAGTCTTATATTGGTGGAACTTAAACAATACAGAATACCCACATCTTGCTATTTTTGCAATAGTATTTTGATGCACTATTATATTAATGTGTATTCGAAAGATTATTATCTGAAGCTTGGAATTTTACGAGCTACAGCGCAATTGATTGCTTCCAAAGAATGGCGATTTTTTTTTTTTTTTCTACAACAACTTGAAAAAACAAGAACAGTTTTGTTTAGTATAACAGACACAATTTTATTACAGTTGTAAATCTTAATATATTTTTTGGCCTTTACTACAGTTGGTATTGTATATCAATTTATTTCGGCTCCATATTTTTGTGATTGAACTTTCTTTTATAAACATTAACAGTTGCAAAAGTTTATGTCCTAGGACGTTTATGGTCACAATAAAAACTAAGTTTTAAATTAAACGTAAAATGTTTTAACTTTTTTTCTTGATTTGTTTTTTGCTTTACTAAACCAAAACCTTTATATAAAAAGTATCAAAATAATTGCTAATTAGTCTAATATTTGTGTGCTTGCTACACTGATTTTCAAAATAATACTTAATAAATTGAATGTTTTAAACTGTTATCAGCAACTCCATAAATTAAACAACAAACTAGAGTTATGTGTATATTTCTAATAATTATTTAGGACTCCTTATTCAGCTATTTGATGCATAATTTTTATTCTTACATCACAATGAGTGATCATGAAATGTTTTTGTGATTGTAGTTATTTGTTTTTTTTTGATTTAAAATAGTAACCAAGTGTTTCAAATATAACTAATGATATACAAAGATAAATTAATTTGCCAAAATTGTTTAATTTTTATTCTGTTTACTTAGTTAAAAGAGTTCTTAGGTTTGAGAGTAGTGAAGTTACTTTTTAAAAGTATTAAGCTGCTATTTTTGTAGTAATAGTAAAAAATTAAAAATGTTAACGGATAAACTTTTAAAGGTGTTTCATTATTTGAAATAGAAATCATTAAAATAAGTATAGTTATGTTTCAATAATCTTGGTTTAAAATAATTATTTTTTAAAAAAAGTTTTGTTATAAATATACTTTTACTGTTCTTAAATTTTTGTATGTTGAAAGTTTTTTTTATATATATATAACGCTTAAGTTTTATTAATTTAGAATAATAACTATGTATAACTAAGTATGGAAAACTTATGTTCTTAATATTTTTCTTACTATTTTACCAGTCTCGAATACTAGTATAATACATTCTGATTATTACTTAATTCAATTATTTTAAATGGCGTTGCAGTATATTATTTTTTTATTAATTGGTGTTATTTGTTATTATTACTTTAATTAATTTTATCAAGTCTTGACTCAGGCATATAGCTGAGCTGCATTTTATTAATATCTATTAAAGCGTAAGCAAAAAACATATTGTTATATTATACAATGTTCATTAAAACATATCAGTAGAGATAACTGAATGTGTTAGTTAGTTTACAATTCCTTTTATCACATATGAAACGTCAAAAGTAGAAAATTAATTATAAAATGAAACTTTTTTTTCACTAGTCTACAACCTTAATAAAAATTAAACAAAATTTTTAATTTCATTCAACTATAAAAGTTTGTTATGAAAAAAGTTGATATCAGTTGTTTAATCAAAAGATACAAGACTGTATAAAAAAAATTTACTTTACATTTTGACATTGAAAATTACAGAAATTAGTTTAAAACACATCTAAGTAAAATTGAAATTTTCTGTTTATTTTCTTCATTTCTTAGCGTTACAAACAAGACACTTTTGAATGATGACAAAATACTTACAAAGTTTGTAGTAATAAATAAGTAACTTTAAAAAAATCAATCACATTTTAGCTAGCGTAATTTAAAACCTTTGAAAAATGTGTATAAACTACAGAAATAATTACAGTTTATCTAGGATATTTTTAAAGTTTCTCTACAGATAAAATCTTACCAATAAATAAATAAATACTAGACGCTATGTGGTGGTAAATACTTATTTCAAAAAAATTTAAATTACCTTAAAATGATTTGTAATTTTGTACCTAAAGTTACAGCCTTAAATATTTAAATGCGTTTTCAAAATGTTTTAGTTTAAAAATACATAGTTAGCTATATTAAAAAAAACTACTGTAATTGTTTATAAATCGAACACCTAAGTTGAAATAGAAAACTTGTCTATGGGAAAAGTTAAATACTTTTTTTTAGATTGTATTATTGAAAAGTCACAAAAAATCGTTAGGTTTTAGCAACTACAATAGATGTTAAACGTATTTGAAGACCCAATCTTAAGTAAATGAGTACAAACAAAGATTTATAACAAAAAGCTTATAAATTGAAAAGTAGATTCATCTGAACAATGTATCAGAAATACACAGCCAAGCAACTAGTGACGTCATATTTCGAAAATAACAAAACGTTGATTTTGTAAAGTATACTTAAATCATTCAGATGTTTAAAAATTAATAAGTTCAATCAATACTATATTTCAAGAGCTAAAACTAGCTCAATACAATATAATTTCTGACTAAATTAAAGGTAAAAGATAAGTTTTTATTCATTATAAACTTATATGTTGTACTACTAATTGTAATTTAAACATAATGTTATATATCATTTTTAGTAGTTTTTAATATGATTTTTTTTCAATTGTGTGCTTACAAACTATAATAACATGCAACAAGATCAGATAAATGATTAATTTCTATACTATAAATGTTAATTTTTTACGTAATTAAAATTGCAAACTGTTATTTTTTTGTGAATAATTTAAAAATAAATAAGAATTTTATTCATGACAGATTAAAACAACTTACTTTAGCACAGCTTTCATTTATACAGTAGTTTCGAAAAAAGTAAAAAAAAAATCATTATTTTATAGATTTTTGTAATAACTTAACTGGATAAGACGAGCTATCATCTAAATTTACTGAAAAGTGTACAGACTTTAAATAAAATGATAAAGTTAGCATTTTAAACAATGTTAAAATAAATAAACTTTTCAATGCAAATTTGTACAGTAACAACCTTATATTATAAAGTGCTAAATTTCTAAGGTAGAAAGAAAGACAGTTGCAAAAACTTCAAGAAAAGTTTATATAAAGTTAAAATTGGATCAAGTCTACTAGATAAATAAAATATACAATTAAAATAAATAGACGTACGCAATAAATTTATATATAGAATAAACTTGAAACATTTATAATACTACTATAGTATTACTTAAATATTTCAAAGTTACTGTTTAAATGATAAAACATCCTAGAGCTTCAAATCAGAATATAGACAAATGCAAGGCTCTAATACAAAAAATACGTTAAAATCATAACTATTTGTAACATGTAGAATGTTGTTGTAACATTATAAATTATTTATATCTAAAAAAAGTTTTACATTAATAACTATTTTGTAGGTTATAAAAAAAAAACAACTTTCATTAATGTTGAATAAATTAAATAATATAAAACTTTATCCTATTGATATAAGTAAGTAGTTTAGTACTGTATACTGTTCAAAATATATTAAATGAAATTATTTGGTTGTAATAATGCTAAGTTTTTTTAACCATACCAAATTTAGCTCAGTAATGTTATTGAAAATAAATAAACACTTAAGATTTTATTAATATCATTAATAACACAAAAGAGCCTGCACTTCATGACGCATTAAAGAATGGATAAATTATATATAACTCTCAAATCGGTCAAAAATACAGTCAATTGTTTTAAATTTTGATTTTTTTTTTCTGCGTCAGTAGTTATTTTCGAATGCAATTGAAAGACCTTATAACAGAAAATTTTCCGCTTTAAAAAGTAGAGCTTTTAAAAAATGTTAATTAGTTTAAAATTAGTAGTGAACTACATAGTACGTTAATAATTGTATAAACGATAACTGAATTCCTAGTATAATAGTTTAAACATAAATAAAATTTTAAATAACCTAAGTTAACACTAAATTTGATTTATTGAAACTGAATAATATTTGTTTTTATTTATTTACAATCGAATTATACAACTATTATCTTATATTAAAAACAACAATAAATTTATATTCATTTCATGACACATTTTTTGATCTAAGACTAAAGATCTTGTATTTAGTAGCAGGATAAGCACTTATAATATTTTAGTAGCTTTTATTATAATTTTTCTGGATATATTTACAACTTGCTGAGTTTTTTATTATTTCAAGGAAAAAATATATCAAATAGTAACTAGAAAACAGTAAGCAAACACAAAAATACTAGACTGATAAGTTTATATTTTCCTGATTCTTTTATAAAGGTTTTGTTATGGTATAAAAATAATTAAAATTTACAAAAAAGAACCACTGATAAAAGACTTTCAAGAAAATGAGTAAAAAGTACTGTTTGACATCCGAGAGTCTTTTTTGCAACAAAGTTTTTCAGCAATAAATTTAAATAAGTTCATTAAGTGTTGAAAAATATATTTTAATCCTAGGTATCTAGGTATAGTTGAACGTTAAAAAATTTGGTTTAGATGCTTATTTAAAGGAAAAAATATAAGTTTTTATTTGCAAAGTTAATTAAGTGAAATGCTTTTAAATCTTTAAAACTTTATTTTCATAATAAATCTATAAAGCAACATATTATTTTGACTTGACTAGATGTAAATTTCTAATAGTTATCACTAATTTAAATACTTATTTTCTTTAGTTTTTAAAAACATTAGTTTAAAAGTATCAATATGATTTAGGTGACGTCATACTCAATCTAAAATAACATTTAATATTATCAATGATAATATATTTTTTGCTACTTTAACATTTTACATTTGATTTGTCTTGTAATTATTTTAAGGCTGTTTAAGTTAGCGTATTGTTATTAACTTATTGTTTATAGAATTTCAGATAACAAACTAAGTTAATGAACAGTGATTTATTTAAGATGACGTCATCCTTTAAATGTAAGAAATTTTTATACTTCTAACTATAAAAATATATTTACCTAGTTCGGTACATACTTTTTAAGGCTAATTAACTTAGCATAACATTTAACTTAAATATAAAATTAAAACTAAACGAAGGTAAAACAATTTGTTAACTGCACATCATTAATTTTTTTTTTGTTACCACACTATTATGATAAATAAAAAACTCCGAAATACCAAAGTAAAGTATTCAATTTTCAGTCTAACAGATTTTTGATTAGTTAACATTTTTGTATGAAATTTTAAGAAATGTTTGAGGTTGTACTTAAAATAATTTACGGTAAAATTAAGATATTCGTTGAATTATAAATCCGTCGAAAATTTTTAGGTTTGTCTTATTATGAATTTAATAATATTTTGTTAAAAAACTAAAAATAATATTTTAATGAATTATTAAATATTTGAGCTGATGTAATCAGTTCTATAAATTTCTATACTTAAGTGACTAGTAGACTAAAAAGTGGTACTTTATTTAATATATATTATTTAAAAGCTTGCAAGTTGCGATAATTTTATGCTTACAAATGTTCTGTTTTAATGTTCAACTTTTATGCTTCGCAATTTTATTTTGTAAACTTTTAATTAGCTGTAAAAAGGAATGTCAATTACTCATTAACTACATTTAAGTTGATTTATTTTTTCAAACAAAAGTAGTAAAATACATCGAAAGAATATTTTATTAAACAAGTTTATGTATTTAAAATCTGTCTTATTATTCTTCAAAACTATCAAATGTTTTTTTCTAGTTTATAAATATTAAAGATTTTTCTTTTCTTTTTTTTTAGCTCGTTTAATATTAAGAAAAAAATTTTACTAAAAATTCAACAACAAAAACATATGTTATTATTTAATATTTATGTAATACTATTAACTACATTGTATACGAAACATTAAAGTAAAATGAAATTATACCTGTAGCAGCAACTAGAAATGTTTACTAGTACTAGTATTACATAACCCTGTAACACTAACACTAGTTTTCAGAAGTGATCTAGAAACCTCTAAGAAATAATTATATGTAATCTGCAGACAGAGATATCAAGAAGAAGAAAAAATATAGAAAAGGCATTTTGTTTGATTTCGTTCCAGCAATTTATTGTACATTTATTTTAGAAACTTAACTGCTTTTATTTGAAAACTACCAATTGTAATTAAATCGAGTTGTGTTAAATACTAAATATACGTCAATACTGTATTGGTTTATATTTTCTTTATAATTCATTTAACAAATAAATGATTGTTTTACATTTTATTTAACCGAAGTTAAAAGCTTTATAAAACATTTGTAATAAACAGCTGATTTTAGCAGCCATGTAAATCATTTTACTTTCTTATTTTTGTTAATTATAAGTAAAGTGTTAGAAAATTAATTTTGTAAAACATGGAGTTTTAAACTAATTAAGTAAGTAATGATTTTTTTTTGTAAAGTTTTTGATTTGAACTTTTGTTTGTAAACTATGTTTATCGTAACAGCATTTATTTTATAAACAAAAAACTAATTTTTTTTTAATATAAATTTGGAACAATTAAAAAAAAATATTATCTAAAACGTTATCTTCGTTATTTTTATCATTGTTATAGTGTATTGTAAAATAAGATTTTCACTTAAGTATCACACAATTTTTTATTACTTTTTTTAATAATTTTACATGTTTAAAGAGATGATAAAAGTAGAAAAATATAATATCCACTTTAAATTGATAACTTCTTAAAGAAAATTAATTATATTTATTTTATCTTAAAACATTTTAAACACAAATAAAAAAAAGTTCATAAACAGTAATTTAACTTTACCTTTTAACCTCGTAAATTCTTAAAGGTTAATTAGTTTTAGTAATACTTAAAAGTATGAATTTATGAAAGTTTAGTTAATTAACATTTTCAAAAGATAGAAAGTATAACGATATAATTAAAACATGTTGTTTAATCTAAACAATGATTGAAGAAGTTTAAAAACACATATAAACTATTGAAAATGGTAGGATAGCCTGTAATCTTCAACAAAATGAAAGGACTGATTAAGATTTTTTTTCATTTTTACTGATTAAGATTCAGCTGTAGCTTCCTCGTAGTTGAAAAAGTAGCTTAAGTTTAAAACATTTTTGCTAAACGGAGTAAAAGTTTTTTTTTATATAAAATACATATATATATAAATATAAAGGTTTATTTAAAGATGCAAAACTCAAAGGACTCGAGTTTCGTGACTATTCACTCATCAGCTTCAAAAAAAGTTTAAAATAAAGCACAAAACAAAATCACTAATGAAAGTAAAAAATTTTTTGCATAAATAGATTATGACGTAATTTTGAAACTTCCGGAAATCATGCAAAACGGCTTGTGCAAAAATTAATCTACCAACAGACAATAAACTAGCAAAAATTCATATAACTTCAGTGAGTAACTATATATTAGGACAGATAATTGAAAGAGATAAAGATAAAATTAAGATGCAAATTGAAATTTAGGTTATTTTAAGATGAAATTAAGACTTGTTAAACTTTAAAAGCGACTTTTTTATATGTCTACAAAACGATACAAACTCGCTTCTTTTGTTTAAACATCTCTTGTCTTTCAGTGCATATACAACGGCTGATGCTTCTTTGAGACACAGCCTACATATTGGACTATTGCCGTCGGCTATAGGCTGTGCTCTTTTTATAACTTCCCAGGATATTTCGTAGTCAATGCCGCTGCGCTTTAAGCCACAAACATACTTCGAAAGTTCAGTGTCATTTTCGTTATATGCCGCCTTTAAAAGATTTTTTATGATTGGCATACCTGAATCTAAACTGAGTCGAGCACATTGACCACGAAATATCCTGGGAAGTTATAAAAAGAGCACAGCCTATAGCCGACGGCAATAGCCCAATATGTAGGCTGTGTCTCAAAGAAGCATCAGCCGTTGTATATGCACTGAAAGACAAGAGATGTTTAAACAAAAGAGGCGAGTTTGTATCGTCTTGTAGACATATAAAAAAGTCGCTTTTAAAGTTTAACAAGTTTTAATTTCATCTTAAAATAACCTAAATTTAAATTTGCATCATAATTTTATCTTTATCTCTTTCAATTATCTGTCCTAATATATATTTACTCACTGAAGTTTTATGAATTTTTGCTAGTTTATTGCCGATTGGTAAATTAATTTTTGCACAAGCCGTTTTGCATGATTTTTGATAGTTTCAAAATTACGTCATAATCTTTTTATGCTAAATTTTTTAACTTTCATTTGTGTTTTTTGTTTTGTGCTTTATTTTAAACTTGTTTTGAAGCTAATGAGTGCATAGGCACGAAACTCGAGTCCTTTGAGTTTTACATCTTGAAATAATTTTTTTTATTAATAATGCCCTTAAGGTGGGCTCACTGTGAAAAATTTAGTTTATCAACTTAAATAATTTAATTCTATATTATATATAAATTTATTATTATTACCCTTTTAATAAGTTCGTTTGTAATGTTTTTTTATAAATATAAGCATTTTAAAAATACTTTATATACAAACAATGCGAAGAATTTTTTTGATTGAACAAAAGATTAAAAAAAAAGTTAATTATTTAGGTAAATATTAATGTTCAAAAGTAGATTCGCAACTTACAAAATAGGCATAACTATAAAGTTTACTTAAAATACAACAGTTACGAATTTTTGCAAAAATAACTTATCCACATTAAAAATTGATTTTGGTTTTATATTCATAATCTTTAATAAACTTGTTTGCCTTAAAACCTTCAGTTTCGATTTGTTACATCAAATAATACCATAAGGTATTTTCCTAAGTGAACAGTTAATATTTTTTAAATAAAAGTTCTTGTTTTAAGCTTTCACAATTTTATTTCTTTTTTCTGAACATATTACTATGCCTTTTTTTTTCAACAGCTCCTTAAATTAGTTTTTTGAGTAATCCACTAATTTTAGAAAATATTAGCTTAATTATATTTAAACAATGATATAATAATCTACTTTTGTTTTATAATAACGTCACAAAGTGTAAACTTTTTTTACTTCTTATAATAAATTTTAAAATCAATCAAACCGAATATTAATTGTTTATTTCTTTAGTATGTTCACCAAACTAGATTTTATATGATTAATAATATTTTTATTTTTCTCCAATTAAGTATTTTCTGAAGTCTTAAAAAACTTAAACAGTAATAAACTATTTTATAAACAAAATAAGACTGCTCTTAGATTTAAAGTCTGTAAAGAATTTAATTCATTAAGTTTTTTTAATCTCTAAAAACTCATAACAGCTTTTTTTTTCACATTATACGAAACAGTTATTATCAAAAAGTTTACATTTCGATTTACTTTACAATTGTATAAATGTATTGTAATAAATTGTATTAATTTATTTCAATTGTTCTTACATAAATATTTTATTTATCTTTAAGAAGTTTTTAAGATATTTATAGTTAGCAATTATAATAGAAAAATAAATACATAAATTTTTACATCAAAAATTATATGTAGTACGAGTTTACAAAACTTTCATTTCTCTAAACAAAAAAAACATACTAAGATTTATTACAACAATATATGTACTGGCAGTATTTAAATAAACACTCAAATATTTATTTTTCTTTAAAAAGGTGTTTAAGTAAAAACTTGTAAGACATCATGTAGGTAAATCTGAAGTAAAAAGTTATTTTAGAATTCTTAGTTTTATAGGAAATTTTGTTTGCTGTGCTGGTTTAAGCTCTTCAAATGTTGAACTGAAGAGAGTGAGTAATTTAACAGTTTATAAAATTATAAAAGTATACTTTACAAAATCTATTATTTGCTAGTTTCGAAAAAAAGACGTCACTAGTAGCTTAGAACGTATGTATTGTTTGAGTTGTTTACAACAACTCTACAAACTCAAAATGAACCAAATAGACAAGGTAAATAAGGATTAATTTTTTTTTAACTTTTTTTGAAGCTACTTATTGTTAGTTCTTAATTATTACGTCACAAATACAAACTAAATGATTTTATTCTTGATAATGTTAGTTTGCTTTTACTTTTATTTTCCTATGGAAGTTTGAAGTATAAAATTTTCGTTTTGCCTTTTACAAGAAGAAATAAAAATGTAAATTACTTTCATTTTGAATGCAGTTAGTTTGTATCATTACCTTTTGTTTAATTTTAGACACAAGAACTTTTTATTAATACTCAATAGCATGGGGATAGCTTTATTAATTAATAAGATTTAAAATAAATTTACATAGTTATACATAGTTAAATATACTTATTTTTTTAGGTTTTTAGAAGTAAATCAAGAATTTATCAATAATGACATTTAAGCTATGCCCTAGTAAATACTTAAAAGTAAAATAAGGCACAAAGTTTAAAATAAGCAGTTTGAAGTTGTTATAAAAAACTTAACAAAACTTTTAAAGTTTTCCAACAATTGCATCTTGGAAATGATTACAAAGTGTTTCAAATTTATAAAGCTGTGTAAAAAGCAATTAAATTAACAATAACTTAAATTGACGAAACTATTTAAGTTGTTTATAACAACTCTACAAAATCAATAAGGCTATAGAAGAAAATATTAACAAGCATATTTTTATAAAAATGATCTTTTTTTAAACTTTTGTTATTCTTAACTGGTCAAAGCAGCCACAAAAAAGTTAAAAGTTTTTTGATACGTTAGTTTTGCAAAGTTTGTTTTAATAATTAAATTTTTAGTTTATGAAGTACATTTAAAAAGTTCAACAATAACAAATAATTGAAAATACTAAATAAACTAAACATAAATTATAGAGTTATTGAACAAGAAAATAACAAATTTTTAACTAATTCAATTATAACTAAAAAAAAATAAAGTATTTGTTCTTTGAAAATTTGCAAAAGTTTTCATTTCTGGTTACATCAAACTAAAGATACCATAGTTTCTGTTTGAAAAAATATACATACCTTGATCGTCATATTTTATTTTGAATGGCTGTTAATCCTAACTTTAAAACTCAAACATTAAATTTAACGCCATAGTTTATCTTATTTATAACTAAATACGTTAAAACAATGTTATTTTCTTGTAAAAATACTATAGTTTCGTTTTTGTATGTTTACAAAAATAACTTTATTAAAACTTTTACGAAAAAATAAAACGTAGTTTTTCCTATAGTTACTGTTTAAATGTTTTTTTAGCTTTTTTACAAAGTTGATAGGCAGCACATAATGTGCGAAGAATTTTGTTTTCAGTTTATTAATTTAGTTTCTTTCTAACATTTTCTGTTATTCAACTATTTCTTATTTTGTAGAGTTGTAAGTAAAAAATATAAAATCTACAGAAATTAGTTTTATATTTATGAAAATTCAAAACTGTAAAATAATAAAAAGTTTTTTTAATTATGGTTTAATAGATTTAAAAAGTTTTAAAGTGAGAAAAGAATTTACCAAACAGAATATTTTTTTTTAATTTTTGCCGATTGAATTAAAACTTTTAGTCCACATCTTCGACGTTTACGGCGGTTTACTAATTTTGTTTAACTCAAGGCTATTTAGTTTAACAAAAACAAATAAAAAATAACAACAGAGTCACTATCGAACAACCTAAATTAAAAAAAAATATCAAATTATTTAGTTCATAACTGACTTGCTAATCTTCAAAAAGTAACTAGTTTTGTATAGTGAATAATTTATTGGTTTAATTGATTAGCCTTAAAATTTAATAATTAAGTAGTTCCGTCATGGTTGATACAAGTCTGGTTGAAAATAAAATTTGTAGCTTATCCATGCCTTTTGTACAATATATACTTAGTATGTCATTTATTAATATCTTATTTCTCAATGTTTTAGTTGAAAGGAAAGACAAATATGTAAAAACATTTATAAAATACTATGAATTTTAACTATTGTATATAAGGTTTCTATGTACAGATGTTAAATCAGAGTTATTAACTTTTTATCTATTTTATTTTTAATATATAGTTTCTAGAGAACTTAAACAAAAGCTTTAAATATATATATATCGAAAAATATTAAACTACGCTCTTAAATGTATAACCTGATGCTATTTAAATACATGCTGATAGTTAAAATATAATTTTACACTAGTTAAATAAAACTTAGAAAGAGATAACATTCTAAAATGTTTTTAAACCTTATTTCTGCAAAAATATTTTGCTACAAAATGTTTTTTACAGAGATGGCTGTAGATATAAAATCAATTTGTTACGTAAATAAAGATAAACGAACAGTCATTTCCGTGCTATCAAATATTTTAATTTCTAATTTAATAACTATGTCAAGAACGTCTAATAAAAAAAAAAATTAAATTAAAATTTATGTATTATTAAAGGTCTAATTAATTTTGTAACAATAAGTTTTTCACAAAAACATTTTTGTTCTTAAACTTCTTTTTAGAACAACTTATTGGTTGTTTAGAACATAAATTTAAAATTCTAGCAGCAAAAAGTTAACAATTAAAATGCGAGTAAAATTTAAACCAAAATTTTTGCGAAATTACTTCGTGACGTAATATTTTTTTACAGCAAAAGTTTATGAAACAACAAAATACATATATAGCTGAAGATTTAGTGCAATTGAAATCATTTGTTATTACTAACTTTCAGTTTATATTTTAAGAGTTGCGAAGCAAACTCAAACATTATACAATAAGAAATTCATACTTAGTCTGTAAAATTAAAAATTACTTTGCATTAAAAATTTAATCGATTGAGTTGTTTGAAAAAATTATTTTAGATTTCGCTTTATCTTTTTTTTATTCACTACAGAATTTTTAAAAGAGTTAATAAAGTATGTTAAATTGTAAATGCGTTAAAATTGAAATTAAAATAGTAAATTGGTTTAAATAAATAAAAAACGTTTCTGTTTTGTAAAAGTTGTAAAAAAGATAATCAAGTTTATGCGCCTTAATTATTTTAATGTTAAATTAGTTTTTCTAAAAAAATTGATTGATAAATTTGTAAATATATTATGTCAACAGTTAAATATCTTTTTTAATCAAAATACTGACAAAATTATATTTTCGTGTTTGTTATTTAAAAAAGAGTAACATTTTTAGTGAAACTAAAACTATTATTTTGGTTGCAAAAACAACTGAAATATTAGTTAATCAACTTAATGAGCAAACTTCAACATTTCATTGTGGGAAATACTTTATTTAGAGCTGGTATAAAAAGCTCTATAAAAAAGAAATGTTTAGTAATACTATGTTATATTAACGTCTATTGTAAAATTTTAAAAGCAATTTTTATTATATTAAAGGTTTGTTAATTTAAAAATTTTATTTTTAAAGGGAACTCAAACAATTTTTTTGTGATTTAAGTATATTGTTGGTTGCAGTTAGCCTAATTTCATTTCAAGTCATTTTAAAAATTCGTTAAAAAAAGTTCAAATACTGGTTTAAATTATGCGTTTAAAAAACGCGTCTATGCATACTAAAACTTGTTTTGCGACCTATAAATCAGATATTAAAGCGTTATTAAATTGTAGATGAAAATATTGTCATGAATTGTTTAGCTGCTAATTTATTAAAAACGCTGTACAAAAGTATTGGGAATTTTCATAAGACTTTACAAAAGTTTCTATTGTAAAATAACTGGTTGACTAAAATACTTTTCTCTAAACAAAATCCTATGTGAAATGCTTTTTTTTTTAGTGTTATAGTGTTGCAAATTTACCTTTTGATAAATGTTTAATATTAGAAAAAAAGATTGTGTAATTAAAGGCTTTTAGCTAATTAGTAGTATTTAAGTTCGAAACTTAGTTTTTACAATTAGACCAATAATGTTTTAAAATGTTTGCAAGTAATTGTTTTAGGATAATTAATTATGTTTTTAGGCTTGTTCATGCTATTTAGATAAAAAGACAAGAAATGCATTTGAGGTAGTTTTTTCTTAATGTGTTAATATTTAAAGAATTTTTTATAAAAAGCTGATTTAAATTATTACTTAAGTAATTCAGACATTTAAAAGAGAAACTAAATAATTATTAAGTAAATAACGTTGACTAAAATGTTCATTTTTCAAGTTTGTTTTTAAAACTTTAGTGCATCAGAACTAAAATTTTAGATAAATTACTACAATACGACTGTTTAAATAGCTTAGTAAAATAATTTTTTTGACATACAAGACATTTTTATTTAAAGAATTCTGTGTTTTACTGATTAAAATCATTTTCTAATTGAGAGTTGTAAGAGATACTAAAATATAAGGGTTTACTTTTATTAAGTATTTTGTTCAGCAATTCAGGACGTATTATAAATAATCTAAATGTAACTGATAAAATAAGTTTAGCTAAAATGATATAAGTGGCTAATAAAATATATCTTTTCTGTATTTCTAAGAAACTAAAACCTTTACACAAAAAATCAAGATCAAATCCGTTTCTGTTAGCTTTTGCTAGTCATAACAAAACTAGGTTATTTTTTAAACTCCTTTACAAACTACCTCATTTGACAAAAATTATTATAAAAAAGCTCAATAACAAACTTACTGATATAGCTATTAATCGCGTAAACTAAAAGTTTTTAATTATAAAGTAGAAAAGTTTGCGTGTATTTAATTAATATCTAACTTAAGCATTTAGATTTTTTGAGCAACTATACTAAGAACTAGCTTAGTAAGGTTACGTACAAAATACAATAACTTTTAAAATTGCATAAATGTTTTTGTTCAGCTGTATTTCTGATAAGTTACTATAAAAGGTAGTATTAAATTCACAAAGCTTGTTAAGAAGTATAACTGTCATAATGATATATTATTAATAAATTAATGTATTCTTTTATTAATTTTTTCTCTGAATTGGTGTTTTATATGAAATAAGAAAAATAAAACTTTAAAAAAATTATTAGATATGTTTAAGATATAAGGTCCTTTAAAAAGTAAAAAAAATATTGAGTTGTATATGTCTAAGGCTTTTTATAGTAAACAACGTAGCATGTAAGTAAACAAAGCAGAATGTAAGAATAAAAACGATATCAAATAAGCTTAAACATTAACTTTGTTTGAATTAAAGCTTCAAATTTACGGTTGTATTAAGTTTCTGATTAAATTTTTATTAGTCTTTGACACTTCATGAAAGATTGTTCTATTTTTTTAATCTTGATGCTAACTAACTTATAACTAAACGTTCAGTATTTCCAGAAAAACATATCTTTAAACAATAGCACATATTAAGTCAAAAACTTGACTAAACATTATAATTTATGTAAAATCAAATTTAAATTTTACTATTTTTGAAATTTTACTTATTTTTGATGACTAAACTAAAAGTTAATAGATAGAATACAAATGAAAATTAAATGCATAATTTATATTTACATTTAGACCAAAGTTACTTTTAATCTTTGTTTATTAAGCTTTTTTTAATAGCTTTTTAAATTGTTTTCTTATTTTTCTTAATGTTGTACTAAATCCTTTTATAAATTTATTTATCGTGTGGATGCCAGAAATTGCTTTTATTTATCAATACGTCAAATTGTATTTACATTAATATTGATAAAGTAAAATGTATACATTTGCTACGTAATAATCAATTTAGGTTAAATTAAAAGTTATTTTTAACATATTTAGAACGTGAAATTATTTTTAAGATTAAGTGATAACACTTTAGTATTACTATTTTTACTTTCATATTTTATTTTTGTTATATAGTTCTAGAAATTACAAAACTAATATTTCTCATAACTTGTTAACTGACTTAAAGAAACACCTGAAAATTTATGTCGAATTATTACTGAAAAATCTTACACAAAAGTAGTTAAAAAGTAATATTTACTGAATTTTTATTTAGTCAATCTATTATCTGACGATGCATTCAGGTACTTTGAACTGAACAACACATAAAAAAAACGAAAAATAAGTAAGTAAAACGAAAAATTAATATTGTATAAATACAGAAAAACAAAAAAATTAGTTACATTAGTCAAAGTTATCTTATTTAGTTTTTTGTCATATTATTTTGTTTTTTTTAATTAGTTTTAGTTTTACTTATTTATTTTTTTTCTATTTATAAACAAAGTCTTGCTTACTTTATTAGGTTCATATATTAAAATTTTTAGTTTTTCTAAATTGTTTTTACTTAACTGGTTTAGTTTAAACCATAAAACAATATATTTTACGATTTTACTGATTAATTAAAATTCAAAATTCGTTAAAAATATTGGTTTAATAAAAAAATAATAGTCTATATACAAAAAAAAATTACTAACTAAACTTGAATTATAGTAATATTTTTTAGGTTCATCTACAGAATTTAATTTAAATGAACTGGTTAAGTTTTACAGATTTAGACATACAGTATACTTTTAATTTCATATTTTTGTTTTAGCCATTATGCATAAACAAGGTATTAAAAGTTTTACAGTTTATTAAAATAAATATAAAGTTTCTAAAATTATAACTTACATCTGTCATAAAGCTGTACAAAATATATATATAATTATCTTGCATTTCTTTAGTATAACTTTGTTTATTATCGTATAAAAAAGAAATATAAAATAAACTTATGTCTCTTTACTACATATAAACTTTCTGTCTAACCTTTTGATTCTTTTAATGTAAATAGTTAAAACCCACCGTTCCGGACAATAAATTATCACTTTGTTATGAATTAGTACATAATAATTATCGTGATCGGATAATTGGAAGTTAGTGGCCGTATAAACGATTTAGTATGATAAACCTTTTATATTATTGAGCTTGTCTCTCGGCATAGCCGTGCTTTGTTAGAGTTTCAACAAATTTTTATTCGATTGAATTCTTTTTCGTACGCCTGCTGTACCGCCTTGGTCTGATGGCCTAGGAATAAGGAGGGTTAACTGTTGATGGTCTTTTCTGCTCTTTTAACCGTTTATTACAGCTCGTACTGTCATCGTCGTCCGAAATACCTCGTATATTCTCTTCGGAAAACATATCCTTCTTTGATTTACTATTATAACTCATGGTTAAATAGCTGGATGTAAAGTTAACTAAAAGCAGTGCCATTTAATTACAACAACTACTTGCTTCGTAAACAGCGTATATTTTGGTTTAATAACTAATCTTATTAAAACTTATTATAAGTTAGTTATACTAAAGTTATCTAAGTTTAGACTATATTAAAAGGTGCTTGTAAACTATACTAATAAATAATAACGTAAGCTTATGTTAAAGAAACTTAATTAGAATCAAAATGTAATAAAACTTGCACGTAATTTTATTGAACAACAAAAACTATAAAAAAAACAGAATTTAATTAACAAGTCGATGTAAAAAGTACTAACGAATAGAAATAGAACGTTTACAAT
The DNA here is from genome assembly GCF_965202585.1 of Thalia democratica. Taxonomy (NCBI): domain Eukaryota; kingdom Metazoa; phylum Chordata; class Thaliacea; order Salpida; family Salpidae; genus Thalia; species Thalia democratica. Next base: position 109,129 of record NW_028139293.1, read on the forward strand.
CGAGTGGCTGCAATAACTGAACGTTGTTTCACAACAACAAATTATGAAGTAAACAAAACGGAAAAAGCTCCTTAATAGAAACGACTTTATACCGCTACAGAGTGGTACATCGTTAACGAAATATAAATAAATATAGACTGTATGTCACAGTCTTTCAAAATTAAAAAAAAATTGTCAGAGTGATGAGTTAGGTTTATAAATTTGAAAACTTGTTTGCTATTATGTTTTACATAAAAATTAAAAGTTACTGTCTATAAACTGTTACGTCACTAAGATATTTACGCGCATAGATAATAAATTTTCAAAAACTTTACTTAGTTTAACTTCGCTTGCAAAATATATTTTGATCTAAATTTCAATTGTTATTCAAAAACTTTAAAATTTTCTTTAAGTAATGCACCTTAAATTTTCTAAAGTATTTACTTTATAAACTAAATATTTGTTGAGTTAAAGAATTTATAGTCTTTTAAAAACATTAATTTATTAGTTTTTTTTAATATTGATTTGAACCTTCTGAAATGAAAACTCACTTAAAAACATGTTTTCTTTTTGATTTAAAATAAATTTTTGCTGAAGTTATGTACCTAAAAGAAAAACAAAAGTTTTAATTAGTTTTAGTTTTTTTCAATTTTTCTTTTCAAGTTTTCATTTAGATTTTTATTAGATTTCTATAAGCTCTATGACTGACTTGTATAACTGACTAATAAAAAGCAGGTTAAAATAATATTAGATCGAACTTTTTTTTGTAAAATTAATTTTATTCATCAAAAAATAAATAGAAATATTTTAAATTATTAATTTTTTTAACATTCAAAATTTTATGAATTTGCTACATTAAATAATTAAAATGTTCAAGTTAAGAAACATGCCTTTTCAAAACTTAGTTGGTAATTTTAAATGTTTAAGGATTTATAATAAATGAATTAGCACTAATAAATATAAGCGTACAACATTGTAGCTCTAAATCATATTTTATATTTTAAAGTTTATTCTAAATCATATTATTTAAAACCAAACTTTAAAAAGATAGTATTAAATCCTTTTTTTGTACCCGCTTATACACATTTTTTCATTTTAATTTAATTTGAGACTTAGCAAAACAGTTGAATATAAAACTATCTAAATGAAAATAGAAAAATACAACTTTGAAAAAATACTTTAAGTAACGAAAGATTTTTCTTTTTTTTTTTTATATTTAAATGAAACTTATGAATTGTTATATGTAAGTAGATAATTAAATTTTTATTAAAGTCTTTGATCAAAATATTAAAAAGTTTGTAATAATTTATCTTTTTTTGGTTAGTTAGCTTAAATGATGATTAACAAACTAATTTTAAAAATTGGCAGCTAATCTTAATCTATTTTGCATCAAGTTTTAAAATTTTAGGCTGCTAATGGTTTCATTTCTATATACATTCATCATTTCAAACTTTACTCAAGTAATTAGGTGAGGCTTATTTATAGTAATTATTGTACTATCTTTATTTAGAAGTAAGCACAATATTTTTATTGATTATTAGCTAGTTTCTTAATGTAGCAAACTAACTTTTTTTAATATGCGCTTATTATTAAAAAAAGTATTAAAAGATTAGCCAATTTAGAGACTCAAAGTTTAATTTTTTTTTTCTCACTCAAGTACATCATAAAAAATTAATAAAATGACACTTTTACTTTTACTAATCAGTAATTTTAATGTTTTTTACAGCTGATGGTTTGTTTTGTTAACTACATTCTGAAGTAATCTAATTTAAGTAGACTTATCATTTACTCTTAAACTTTGTAATACAGCTTAATGTCATATTGTCATTATTAATATAAAATATATTTATTCAAATTAGTTTAAGTTATATTGTTTAGCTATGTTTTTAAATTTTAGTTCTAGTTATTTGACTTAAGTTTTTTTTTGATTAAAAACTAGTTAAAAAATTTAGGTTTAATCTTGACTTTAGTTTTAATCATGAACTTTGTTGTTATTCTAATGGTTAAATTTTCATTTTACAGTGTAATCCGACCGTAAAACCTGTTAAATTAGTCAAAGTTGTTTGATTTAGTATTAGTCATACCAAATTGTTTTAATAAATTGATTTTAGATTTAGTTAGTTGGTTTAGTTTTGTACACAAACGTAGTTTTGATAATTTTATTATAATTTCATTGAATATTATTAGTCATCTAGTTCATTTTTAGTCAATTGTTTTAGTTTTGAAAACATAGAACAACATTTCCAGTAATATTGTTTATTAAATAGTTTTTAAAATTTGTTCGAAGTTTTGATTTGATTAAAGAAATTATCTTAAAGACTAAAATTTTTGAGTATAACTTTAACGCTTTTTTTATATTAATTTAATTTTAAACTAAATTTTAAAAAATTTCTTAAACAAAGTTCTAACGCATATTTTTTTAACGCAAATCCTTTTTTTAAATTTTAACGCTTTTTTTTCTTATTTAAACACTTTTTTTTAATTTAAACACATATTTTTTAACTAAATCTTAAATGCAATTTTTAAAAATATTTTAACGCATTTTTTTAACAAGTTTTAAACGTATATTTTAGACAAAATTTAAACAGTTTTTTTAAAACATATCTAAAATGCATTTTTTAATAAAATTGTAACGCATTTTTTAAAGAAAATTTTCAACGCATTTTTTAACAAAATTTTAAACGCATTCTTTTTATCCAAAATTTTCAAAAGTATTTTTGAACCAGAATCTTAAACGTAATTTTGAATGAATTCTAAAGCATTTTTTAAACAAAATTGAAACAAATTTTTTCTAACAAATTTTTAACGCATTTTCTTAGAATAATTATAAGGCATTATTTAACAAAATCTTAATGTTTTTTTAACAAAATTTTAAATGCATTTTTTTAAACAAATACTTCAACGCATTAAAAGAAATTCTTAAACATATTTTTGAATAAAATTTTAACGCACTTTTTTATCAAAATCTTAAATGCTTTATTCTTATAAATTTTTAGCGATTTTTGTTTAGAATAACCTCAGACGCATTTTTTTTAATCTTAAACGGGATTTTAACGCATTTTTTAAACATAATTTCAAGTTCTTTATTAATTTACAGTTCGCATCGTATATTTTTAACAAATATGTGTTAACTTAAACATATAAGTTAATGTTTTTTTCAGATAGGTAAAACTTTACTATTCTTAATGTATAGTTTACATTACTTTAGATATGTGAAACTAACTTAAAGACATCAGAAAACTATTTTAACGAACGAAAGTTCTTCCAAAAAGAATTAAATTATCTAAACTGGTTGTTACGATAACTTTATTTGACTTTCTGCTTTTTGAAGACCAAAATTTTAAAAGTTGTGTAATCAACTTAAAAGTGTTTCATTTATAACTTGAGAAGATAAGTTAATTTTATATCTTAAGCGTTTTATTCAAAGTTTTAATAATGAGTTATTTTTTAAACAAACTTATTTTTATCTTTTTGTTATGCTTCTCAATTTTTGTTATACTGTCCTTTTTTAAATTTATGTGTTTTTAAATATATGTTGTATCGTTTTTTAATAAATAGTAAATATCAATGTAATGCTTGACTGTGTTTCATAATTACATGTTATATTAATCATTTTTCTAATATCAACGATTTTAAATATTTTAAACCACTATATTAAATAAAAACTTGTTTAAAACTTTTTTTGTATTCAGATACTACTTGCAACTTAACAAAGATATATTAATGTTTGATAAAAATTAAACTTGAAACATAAAATGTTAACTCATATATCACATTTCAAATGCATTTAATAAGCAAAACTTTAAATGATTTTTTTTACAATATTTTAAAGCATTTTTGTAACAAAATTAATAGCCCATTTTTTAAACAAAAATTTAACGCATTTTTATTTATGCTTAAAAATGTTTTTGAATAATATATAGTTTAAATGATTGCACAAAAACATTAAGTATTTGAATAATAACTATATTTACTAAATCATTTTCTGAATATTTTTCTATTTCTTAGAATTACAGTACGCATCTATTTAAGTTAGTCTAAATCTATCAAAAGATTATATTTATAGTATTGTTAAGTATTGATACTTCACTTTTGTGTAACTGCGACTTTTGATTGTACAAAACAAGAAAAAAGTTTAGTGTTAGCTAAAATTATATGAACTCAAACTTTTAAAAATACTCAAAAAATATGATTTGATTTTTAAAATCTTATTTTTAACAACTAATAATTACATAGAACTTAATATTTAAATATAATATGTTAAATACTTTTTTAACCTCAGCTTTGTTAATACTTTTAAGCTTTAGGTACAGAATTTAGTTTAAAGTTTTAGTTACGTTTTAGACACACAATATATACTTAATTACAAGTTTTTGTTTAGCCATTGTGACTAAATACAGTAAACAAAATATTATACTTTATTAAAAACAAATGTAAAATTTGTAGAATTTATAATCTACACATAATATAATGCTGTTAGTACAAAAAAAATGTATATTCTAAATAAAATATTAATAAATATCTATATATATATATATCTTTATGGTTAATAAATTGCTTATTAATTTACACTTGATTATGTAAATAAAAAAAAAATAAATATTAAAAAAAAAAGTATTTATGTATTTTTAAACTGCTTAAAATTTCTCATTGCTTATGTTCAGTTTACATTACTTAAGATGTGTGAAACGAGTTTAGTGACGTAAAAACAATATTCCAGCAACTAAAAATTCATGCAGAATAAATAAATTTATTCAATAATAATTATTATAACACTGTTAAAATTTCTACCGTTAGGAGAAAAAAATATTAAAGTTGTGTTGACAACTTAAAAGTGTTTCAATTGTAGATAAGGCATTTAAATTTTATTTTTTATTTTAGGCTTTTTTATCTTTAACTTTTAATGTTTTTATTCGTTTTAAAAGCATTTTTTTTTATCTGTTTGTTATGCTTCTTAATGTTGGCTATACTATCAAATTTTAAATATTCAAATGTTTTTGAAAATATTTTGATCGTTTTTAATAAATAGCAAATATCAGTGTTATTTTTGAAAGTGTTTTATATTTAGGTGTTGTATTAATTGTTTTTATAATATTAAAGACTTTAATGTTGTAAACCACAGTATAAAGTTAAAACTTTTTAAAAAATTGTTAATGTCTGAAGGTTTTTTTTTTGTGATTAGGTACAAGTTGCAACTAAACAAAGTTCCTACAATGCCAACTTGTATAAAACCTTTTAAATGCTTTGATAAAAAAATTCTAAAACTAAATGTTCAACATATAACTCAAATAAAGTTTTAAATTATTTTAAAAATAAATTTTAAATTTAAATTTTCAAATTTCAACACAATTTTATTAAATAAAGTTTATAATAAAATTTGTTTACAGCTATAAACATTAAGTTCTTAATTGAAAAGCCATTTTAGTTTCCTAGTAATGTAACAAAAACTATGTATAAAAGTATCAGGTAAAAATAATGTTTTTATGTTGTTTAGATATTTGAAGGGTTGTTTTTGAAGCGTAGTACTACAAGTAAATAATATACGACATAAGTACAGAGTATTATAACAAAACGTGTTTCTTTAAAAAATAAAACTGTAGTGTGCAATAAATTTAAAATTTTCTTACGTTTTTAGAAAACAATTAAAATTTTGAGCGCAGTTAACAAAATAACATAATTTTTATTTTTTAGGCGCAAACGTTTCAACTATATTGATGATGGCTGAAATAAATATTGGCTGAAACTGATCAAACGAGCACAAACTATAATTTCAAAATAAGCTGACAATGTCTGAGACGTTGGGCTGTAAATGATTTAGCTTTGTCAATATTTTCTACTTCACTCACAAACGATCGCTTCTGTACTTCGTACTTAAGCCCGCTTGGTTAAGATCGCAACATAGGTTTCTCGCGACGATGCCTACCTGATGAGTCCTAATTAAGGCAAAACCTGTCCTATGTGTGTGTTTAAACTCGGTTGCTGTTGTTGTTGGTCGTGTGAAGTTGATCATTAGTTTTATATATTTGTTAAGTACCTAAACTAGTATGTAATTAATTGCATAAAACTATGCAGTGTTGTAATTTTTCGAAAACTTATTATTACTATTAAAAAAACCTTTTCAACTAATTCATAATTATAACTCTTTACTTAAATGTGGATTTATTTGTATTGTCAGTTATTATTAGTTCTCATTAAAAAATTTTTATTAACAATTTTTTTAACTGTAGTTTTTTTAATAAACAAGTTTAGTCTAAAAATCTGGTGTACTAAAATACATTGGTTACAGAGTCGTACAATACGAATACAGTTTAATTTCTTGTCTAGAAAATGTTTATTTGTTTACATGTTAACAAAAGTTTTTAACATAGAATTGCAAAACTAATTTTATTTTACCTAAAATGTAAACTTACGTTGCAAAAAATATGAACTATTGTTAAATATTTTAAGATTAAAAATTAAAGTTTTGAAAAATCCCTTTTATATTAGTTTAGTAAGCAATTAATTTTTCTGTTTAGATAAATGATACTAATAATTGTTTATAGAAACATAGTTATTACATATTACCTCAAAATGTTTTTAAAATTTATAAGAAAAAACAAAAAATATTTTGAAGTTATTGTACATATAGCGACATACATAATATAGTTTTCTTATTATGCATTATTTCAAACCTGAATGCAAATAAAATATGATTTAAAAAAAAACTGAGTTTTTAAAACTTAATGTCAAAGTTTCAACAAAAATTTAAAAAAGAAAAATTAAATGTTTTCAATCAACATGTTTTACTTAAACATAAATTGTTAATTATTAGTGCTTAAATATATCTAACCTAAAATAAAATATAAATAAAAAAATAATTAGGAAAACGAAATTAATATCTAGAATAAAACATATAAAAAGACTTACAAACAACCTAAATTAAATCTTTAGTAAAGTACCATTTAAACAAGTAAATTATCAAAAATTTGATTTTTAGTGTATTGATAAAAACTGCAATAAACATTTATTAGATTATTTAGCTAAATAGATCTTAAAAGATTTTAATGTTTAAATTAATTTATTAGTATACACCAACAGAAAGTAAATTAAACTGTTTTTTGTTAAAAATTATGTTTGCCCTTAAAATCTTAGTTTTTTGATACTAATTAAACTATTTTGATAAAGTATATAATATAAGATTAAACGTCTAAAAAACATTCATAAATTCAAGATGATTATATTTTTCTTCAATCGTTTAAAAAATTTCTGAAACATTACTTTTTGAAACAAAAAAACGTGTTTTTAAATTTTTGCAAAAAATTAATAAAAAACTACTTTTTCCTTAAAAAAAAATAGTAACCAGCCTAGAAAAAATAATCACAACGAAAATAAAAAAAATTTAAAAAAATAAAACTAGTTTAAAAATTATATCGCTTTTAAAATCTCCGAGTTACGTCATAGCTAGAATGCGGCAAAAATTGTAGCAAAAGTAATTTATATAATCAAAAATAAAAGCTACTAGTTAGTTTAAAAAACGGTTCAAAAAATTTTCACATTTTATAAAGTTGTTTCACACAGCTTAAAATAAATCTTTAAAAAAAATTAAGTTGCTAACCGAAAGCTTGTAGAAACAGTTAAGTTTTTGTTTAACCATAAAACACAAATTGATATTTTAATATTTTGTAAGATTGCTACTAACAACTTGAAAACGTTTTTGGAATTTAGAATCGCAAAAAAAACTCAAGGTAGTTGAATTTTAAACTTAACTTAAAAAGTAAATTATTATTGGCGCTAATTAAGTTTCTTGAATACTCTGATTTAATATCTGTTAACTTCCATGACATATGTAGGATATTTAACACTTTGGTAGACTTAAAAACCAGTTTTTAAGCTAACATAATTTTTTCTTAACTTAAAAGCTCCTCTAATCTAATATTTTTAAACTCGTTTTTTCTTACTTACAAGGTACTATTAATGTTAACTACAAAAGGGATGTATGATTTACACAGTGTAAAGAGCTAAACATAATAAAACAATCGTTTATGTATTGTTTAATTACCAGGTTTCGATGAGCGTAAGCTGTCCTTATTCAATTTTATATTATTACTTCACTAAAATGAATCGATAGTTTTAATTATCTAAATATAAACTATTTTTTACATATTAACAGTTATTATTCCTTCGGTACTCAGTTATAAAATCTAAAATTAGTAAACTAACAAAGAAATAAAAAAACTTTTAAGGGTTATCTATTTTTCTAAGACATTATACAAAGAGAACAAGTAAAGCATCACAATTTACCAATTTTTCAATGTAAATAAAGTAGGTTTCTTCTCAATTATATACGAAACTTGAAACGAACCAATAATATATCTCAACCTTGGCTCATTATAAAAATTGTCGCATATATAGTCTAACGTTTAAATAGTTTTTAGATTAAACTTATTAATACCTAATATGTTTTGTATGTTTTTATGTTACAATCCTTACCTTACATTTCAAAACATATTTTGATAGTATTAAGTTAAAATTAAATTTTAATTAAAACTGTTTTAGAATAAATTGAACGAATCAAACTTGAGTAAAAAAAAAGAAACTTAAAAACTGGTAATTCAAGATATTAGTAATTAAATTAAGACAATGTACTTGTTTAAAATAAAACTGATTAAACTTGTTCAAAATAAAAGCACTTGATTATGTTTTAAACAAAAATGTTGAGTTAGACATAAAAAAACTATACTTTTAGCACATATAAAAAAAATTGTTTTGCTTTAATTATTACTCGTAACCCTTACCCTTGGCCGGTAAATTTTAAAATAAATATTTTGGTTTTTCTTACTTTTTTTTTTACAATATTTTTATTTTACATTGTGTTTCTTTTGCATAACAATTAATATTAGGTACATATTTTGTTTTCTTTCACTGTTGCTCCTAATCCTTACCCTTGGTAATTATCCCTAACTTAACTGTTTTTTTCTTATTTAGTATTTATTGATTTATTTTCATTCTTTTTAAAGTTTTTTATTTTTTAACCTACAGATGTAGGTAACATTAAATCATAAACTTAACTTATAATAAGCTAATACTTAAGCTAATACTAAATGTTACTTAAGGCTACTATAAATAATACTAGACATGACAATGAATGAACATGTTGTATTAAAGAACAATATCAAATTCTATCAAATATATAAAGTACAAAAAATTTAGAAAATACTTTAAATGTGGTAAAAAACTTTACACATAAAAAGTGAATTGACGGGGTTTAAAATGCGACAGATATGATAATTAAGTTATTATTTTTCGAAAAAAAAGTTTACACTAAGAAATCTAGTTTTAACCTTAACGAAATCTCATATAAAGTATTCAAGTGTTGTCAAAACGTGTAAATTACATCGCATAATTAACAATCGTACTACCTTTTAATTGTCATTAACTATTTTTAGCTATATAATTCTAATTTGTTTTAAGGTTAATTACAGTATTCTAAAGCAAAAAAAAAAAGCAATCTTCCAAAACTAAAAAAGCCTTTTAAATCAATTAAAATTTTCGTTATATTCTTTTTTACTTGTTGTTAACTTTTTTATTAATATCACTAAAAATTTTGTTTTGTTTAACACTAAGTTTTTGTTTGATCCATAATCAAAAAAAAAAGAAAATTGTTTTCATCAATTATTACAAAAAATATATATAATCTTATATACAATTTTTTATTTTATTTTGAGGCTAAAAAGCATAATAAGCTTTATAGCTCAAGTTATATTTTTATTAATTTTTAACGCAATACAAAAAATCAAAAAATTTACAAAAATTAGAAATTATACTTTATCATAATTATTACGAACCTAAAAGTTGTCGTACAATTAAACAATACATTACAACTTTAAATGTAATAAAATTAATAAAGTACTCTAAAGTTATGTCGAAAGCTTTTTAGTATTAAGCTTGTTAAAACAACCCTTACCTAAACTACGTGAATGTCTCATCTTATTTTTTTTTATTATTTTAAGTAGTTTTTGTTACGTTACTAGAAAAGTAAAACTGCTTTTCAAAACAAAACTTAATAATTGTGAGTTGCATTATTGAGAATGCAATATAAAAGTCATTAAAAGATGCGTTTAAAATGTAAGTATATTCTATCATTAAACAATTTAAATGTTAAGCTGGTAAAAAATATAGTTTCCGTCAGAAAATTAATAAACATGTTCGTTTTTTACTTTTCGTTATATAGATACTTTAATAAAAAAGTTAGTTTTTTTTTTTTTATTATTTTAAAAGGTATACAAGTTTGATTGGGTTAATTATAGTTTATGTAAACAAATATTCTATCGACTAGAAAAAAACTGATTATATACTGTTTTTAAACTAAATACTTTAAATAAACGACAAAATTAATAAAGCTTGTACTTTTTTTAGAAATTGTAATATTTGTTCTATATGCTTATGTTTTAAGTTTAGTAACTGTCTACCGCACCAAAAATTCATTTTAAAATAGTTAAAGTTCTAGTTTAGTCTGTTATATTAATCTAATTGTATATTAATATTTTTGACCGTATTAAAAGTCTATAACAATTTTTTAAACACACTTTTTTTTTTAAAGCATAATCAAAAAATATGATGATTATTTGCATTAATTTTTACCAATACAAGTATTTTTTCTTCACAGATACTTTTTTTGAATAAAGTGCCTAAGTTATACCTATAAAATTCTGCATTTTCAGGCCCATTTTAATTTTAACTTAAAAACGCTTAAATATATTGCTAAGGTTAAAATTTTTAGAAAAAAATAAACGCCAGCAAAAACTTTGCTAAACTGAAAATTTAGTTAAGCGCGAATTTAATTTTATCGCAAATTTTATTAAAACGAAATTCATATGAAGTATTCAAGTGACGTCACTACTTTTAAACAACATCGCATAACATTCACTTCAATTATATATCCATAACAAAATATATCTTTTCAGTTTACGTTCGGTCTTCAAAAAGTTCTTCAACGTTATTTTAAAAGCTGTTAAACCAGCTTAATTTGCAACAAAAATTAATTGATAAACAAGCAATAACTATCCGAAATTTTTTTAGTTGTGTTAGAAACATTCTAAATTTTTACTTTTATGAACGCACAAAACAAATTAATTTCCATTTTAAGTAAGATAGAAACAAAAGTTAGTTTAACAACTATTTAAGTGAAACATTTTTTTGGTTTTTTTATCTATTTAAAGCCCCATAAGTAAGACACTTTAGTTTGATGACTTGTGTGTTTTAAGCTAGACGAGTTACATAACATAACTTTTTTAACAAAACGTTTCATAAACCAAGTTACAAACAAAAATTCTTCAGTTTAAAGCAAATTTATACAAATTTTTTGGAGCATATTTGATAAATTATCTGGTAAAACTAAAAATGACAAATATTTTAATGTAATATTCTTAACGCTTTTATTTATTTAATATACAATTTAATATACAATTTTAATATATTTTCAATGCATTTAACATTGATTTTTGTACTGCAAATAGTTTAAGTTAACATATACGCGCATATTATATGCAAGTTTTAACGCATTTTATTAAAAGCGGCTCACTGCAATTAACATAAAATGTTAAGTTTTAAGCAAAAAGTTTTAAAGTTTTCTAAGGACGTAACAATTTCAAATTTGCATAAAACAAGCTTAGAAATCATTTTTCTTTATAGTTAAATTAAAAACCTATTTATGGAGATATATTTAAAGTATTATTGGTTAAAACATTGTAAATAAATTGATTAGAAAATAATTCAGCTTTTACTATATAGAACATAAAGTTTTGTTATCTTAATAATGATCAATAAATATAAAACTTTTCACGAGAGCTAAACAGTTTTTGTCAAAGCTAAAACGGCTAAAATAGTTTTTATCGCTTTACTGCAA
>NW_028139294.1:0-12500 GCF_965202585.1 Thalia democratica
AAAAAATGAGTGTTATGGTGTAAAAGACAATGTGAATTTACTTATTAGTTATATCTAGATGAAAACAAAAACAATAACCTTTGAAGGATATGAGTCAGTCTGAGTACCACAAGGCTCAATTTAGTATTATTTTTAAAAAACATAAATGACTTACAGAATAATAATCTAGAATTAGCGTCGGTTAAAAACATTAAATCTAGCTTTAAATTTTTAACTAGTACAATTAAATTTTTTTTTAAATATACATAAAAGTTTTTAAAATGTAATATATAGGTAAAAAAAATTGCATGCTTTTCTAAACAAAACAAATATATTTGTGTTACAAAACAAGAAAGTAAGAGCAATTTTACTAAAAGCGTATGGACTAGTTTAGCATATTAAATTTAGTTTATTTGAAAATACAACAAAAAATAAGTGTGATAAACTTAACTGTAATTTGATGCACAATGTTTAGTATAGTTTTTTATAAACTTTAAATGAAGATGAATAATAAATAGAAAATGCATAAAGGTTTTATAGTTCTTAATAAATACGTAAAAAATATAACTTTACAAAATAAAATTTAAAAAAATAATAAATAAAACAAAGCGTTCAAACTTCAGCTCTTTTTCTTTAACTGATGAATTTCTTCCATGTTATCGAACATCATCTTGGTGACGTAGCAGCCCAAAACCCCCACAGCCGAAACCACTGACATGATCATCAGAAGGAGAAACTCATGCGTTGTCGAGTATTTGGTGAAGGGAAATAACCCTGTAAAGAACAACTCGCACAGGAGCAAAAAAGTCAGGTAGCACCTTGTAAGTAAAGTGGCGATTTTGTTCTCTTTCCGGGAAAATCCCCCTTTCTGAGATGTAAAGACGAAATTGAAGCTTAAGAGGTTGTATATTGCCCACAGTAAAAACCTTAAAGGTATTAAGAACTGGTCGTGTAAAAGTACGAACATAGAGTAGGTTCCCACGTATTGAAGGACGAAGAATAGGACGCGGTCCTTGTGGTGATGACCGTGAAAAGCAAGGATGGTGGCGGGTATGACGGACATCAGTATGGCTTTCTCGTGGACGTGCCAGCCGAACATGAAGGATGATAGTGAGCATATTTGAACCCCGCGAACCAGATTCATCGCTTTGCTGCCGAACAGTGGTGGAAAAAATAATCTGTTTTAGATCGGTATTAAGCTAAATTAATTTTTACTTACTGTATTATGTATTAAACATAAACTAATCGTGTGTTAAATATTTTAGTAATTTTTTTATTCTTCTTTAAATTAAACTTACTTATCAATATGCTGTTTAATATATTTAAATGGTGTAAAATTTACAAACTTGTACAGGCAGGATAGAATTGACACGAATGTTAGGACGAAAGTTAGGTTGGATAGTTGGAAGCACGTTGTGGTCGCAAATCTGCACCAATGCATAACAATTAAATACTTAAAATTTGTTACAAGGCTATTTGTATATACTAACTTTTAAATTAACAGTTAGTCCTTTAAACGCTTGGTGGCTGTATTATAGTATGTATTATAGTCGTTTTCTATTTAGCGGTATTTTCCATTTCATTACTTTTTGAATCGTTTTGGCGTGGGTTTCTAATTGCAAATTGTACAAATAATTGCGTCTTGTTGTGTTTATAAGTCATAGAGTTATGTTTAGTTATATAAATTTATTTATAGATTAAAGCTTGATATTATTTATTAATTTAAACTAGTTTAAATTAATATATTATTATAAATTATTAAGCCTTTTTTTTTATCAATTGTTTTGTGTAAAAAGTTCTCGTACTAAAACTTTTTTTATTAAAAGTTTTAAATAAAAATAAAATAGCTTCTTTGTTTAAATTTCACTATATATTTTGTTACGTGTATGTTACGCATATGTAAACAAATGCTACGTGTATGACTTCAGCCTGTATGTAAAAAAAATAATTTATAACTTTAACAAAAATAAAACTCATTTAGATCTGTTTTGTTTGGCAAAGGTAGCTACTAACTAGTTTAGATAAAGCAAGTGGTTTTAAAAATTACTGACCTAAGATTTAGATTATTACGCGAATTGATTTACAACCCTTTTTTGTAGAAATTAATGTTTCAAATTTTTTATTAAGCATAAATACAATGCGTGCGTCTACTTTTAAATATAAAAAATATCTACTTACGTTTAATTTTTTATAATAATTTATGTTGTGCGTGAGTCTACTTCTAAAAATAAATAAAAATAGATGTTTATAAGTTTTAATGTAACAATAAGCAAAGTATGTATAACTTTCGTCAGTAGTTTGATCACATACTTTCTTTGCTTTTAATTTTTTTTATTCTATTAATTTTTTATGGTACTTGTTTTTAATATTAGTATAATTTGTTAAAATTATAAATTATACTTATTCAAATTTTTTTTTTATTCATCGATTAATAAAAAAGGATTTTATTCTATACAATAGTAATAATATAAGTTTAGATTATTAAACAACGACTAAATAATTTATAAAAGAACTTTAATAAAAGTTTTAATTATTAAAATTAAAAGCTCTATTTGTTTAAAATAGTTTTAATGTAAATGCCGTTTTAAAAAAATTAAAGATGTAACTCGATTAAATATTTCTACAGCAACTTTACTTCAAAAAAACTTAAACTAAAAATTATCTTTAAATAAATTATAGTATAAATCCGGTTAAAAAATATTTTACTTAAGTTTATTCATTTAATTCTATTCTGATCTATATTGAAAAAAACAAGAAGAAAAGATTTTTAATAAAGTTAAGGTAAAACTTTAAATGTTAACAAAATGTCAAACGAAGTTGAAATGTCAACAGCAGTCACAGAATTCTATTCTTGCTCTAAAATTATTGTCTTCGTCCCTGATAACACTGAAAATAGTTTTTATTATTAAGCATTACAACATTCTTCTACAAAAATTTTAAACGCTTATTTTATAAACTCACATATTAATTATTTGGGTAGCTGTCTAAATTGTGCGGGCGTACAAAATTGCACGAGGGGACAAAATTGCACGAAAACACAAAATTGCACGCAGATACTTTTGCACGAAGACTGATATGAACGAGAGCACAAAACTGCACGAAGATAAAATTGCACGAAGACAAAATTGCACGAAGGTTCACTTTTGCACGAAGACACTTTTGCACGAAGTTACATTTTTGCACGAGCAGACAATGATGCACGCAGACACTTATGCACGAAGGGTCATTTTTGCACGAATTTTGTTTCCTACCCAGGAACGGGTCAAAATTGCGCGTAGACATTTTTGAACGAGGGGACAAAATTGCACGAGAAAACTCTTTTGCACGAAAAAATGTGTATAATATATTTTGAAAAAAATCAGAATTAAAAGAATTAATAACTAAATAATAGAAAAATACGAAAAAAAACTATAAAATATTAAAAAAATAAAAAAATAAGTAAAAAATATTAAGTAAAAGTTACAAAAAATAAATAAAAATAAAAAAGTAAATAAAAATTAATTAAAAAAAAATAAATTAATAAAAATAAAAAAAAAACTAGAGAAAAAAAAAATATTTTTAAGTTAAAAAAAGTTATTTCTAAGAAAAAAATAAATATTAAATGTTAAATAGATTAAAGTAAATAATAAAATGTCAGAATTTAAAAAATCAAATAACTAAATAATAAATAAATTTTGAAAAAAACATAAAAAAAATAAAATTTATAAAAATTAATAAATTAAATAATAAATACATAAAATAAAAGTCCAAAACAAAAGTTAATAAAATTATTAAGAAAGTTAAAATACATGATATAAAAAATTAAAAAAGTTTAAAAAAAATACTAATAATTAAAAAATTCAAAATGAACAAATTAAATAATAAACGAAAATCAATCAAAAAAAATTTATAAAAATAAAAATAAAACTAGATTATAAAATTGGAATCTAACCGTTATTAAAATATAACTATCAAAAAGAGTTTTGTTTATACCAGGGGTCGGCAAACTGCGGCCCGCGGGCCAAATGCGGCCCGCGAAGGGTAAATCTGCGGCCCGCGAGCATGTTATTTTTTTGAATGGAATACGGCCCGTGAAAGAAAATTTTGTGGCCCGCGAGCATGTAAATGTGGCCCGCTGAGCAAAATTATATTTCTAGTTAAATTTTTTCGGTAATTCGACTTAATTTGATTAGTTTAATTTTAAGTCTCTCTATAATGTTTTAAATTAATTTCAAGTAATTACAGCTTTAGTTTAAAAATGTGAAAAAGACAGATTAGTGTTCTAACAGGATATGTTTCTCAGTTTCATAATTACTTCTTTTTTACAACAGTGAGTAATTATCTGAAAAAGTTGTGTCAAGAGTGCTTGGATTTAATAAATTGGTTATATAATACCTATTTATTAAATAAACTAAATGCAAATGTTTTCCATTTTGTACAAAAGTAATGCACAG
Source organism: Thalia democratica (assembly GCF_965202585.1). Taxonomy (NCBI): domain Eukaryota; kingdom Metazoa; phylum Chordata; class Thaliacea; order Salpida; family Salpidae; genus Thalia; species Thalia democratica. Next base: position 4,413 of record NW_028139294.1, read on the forward strand.
TAATTAACTAAAGTGTAATTTCTTTATAGCTTAGATATTCTTTTTCAATATTTTTATACCTCAGTTTCTTTTATAAGTTTTTTATTTGTAAATGTTATATTTTAGTGTAAATACATTTAAAATAACATAGTAATAAGAAATAAGGTTCATTTGATTTGATTTTTTTATAAGTTTTCTATGAACACCAACTTAAAAAAATGCTCATATCTTAAACCACTTTTTATTTAATACTTTAGTTAGTTTATGCATACTTTTCTAACATTGTTATTTATACATGTCATATCGAAATTTGTACAGACATATTTAAAACAATATATATGACATAAGTTAATATAGTTTTTGTTAGGTATACATTCCATTTTTCAAACATTGTTTTTTTCAAGCTAAGTTAATTTTTATGCCTCGCATACTAATACACACAATTGCTGTTTTTTTGAGCTACCTATTCAATATAAACTAGATATAGGCATGGTAAATTTACAAAGTTGTATATTGTTAATCAAAATAGTTCAAATAAAAGCAAATAAACAACTTAACATTGCCACACACTCAGACTATCACTACTTGAAGACTTCAAATCTCAGGCCAACTAAGCCATTTTTGAAGTTTTTGGCTAGAATTGCTTTTTGTATACAAAAATATCAGGAATGTTTTTCTTGACCCAGGCTGGCTTTTTTGCTTGAAAGAGTGGAAAATTAAACTTATGATGTATGTTTTGCTCAATCCACAGTGTTAGTTTGAGTTTTAATATATGTTAAATTTTAAGTCTTGCACCTGATATAATTCAAAATATTATTTATATTATTGTGTACATTAAAGAATGAACAATCAGTGCTACCAAAAAAGTTGAACCCCGGAAAAATTTGTGAATTTACGGTTAAAAGTTCTAGATAAAAACTTGAATTTGAGAACTTTTGAAAAAACCTGGAATTTCAAACAATTTTTACATTTAAAGTAATGAAATTTCGATTTGACTCAAAAAAAATTACTAAATAAATTTTTTTTTATCAAAAAATATATTATAGTAGCTTAACAGTATTTTTAATATTGATAAATGTTTTAAGACTTTTTTTCAAACTTTATAATAAAAATAAAAGAAGGAATTGTACTTCCAAAAACTCCGTATTGGTACATTGCACCTTTACTTGAAAAAATTCACTGATTGTTGTGCTTCGCGTTGGAACTAAACCAAGAAATTCTACTAAAATGTCAAAGTTAGTAAAAACATCTCTAATAAAAATTCTCAGATGAGCAATAGTTTCTCTATCAGTGCTCTCATGTTAACAGTTTGATTAAAGTCTTAATTTGATTTATGCGACTTTATAACCTTAATGCATTTCCTAAACACGACTTCATGTTGTCATTAATGAAATAAACAAAAGTTTTCATTACCGCCAACATCAATTTTTTATAAAAGTTTTCAATTATAAACGATTATTTTAGGTAATAAATTTTGCTACTTTATTACTTGCCTTAACAAATTTTTGTGATTATTCTGTAGTTACTGAAGATAATAATGTGCTTTGTCGGAAATGACTTTGGTGATTTTTTTTTATTGTTTCTCGCAATAACTCCTAACTAACGCTTTTTTTTATTCTTGTAGCTCGTCTTATATTTTACAATTAATATTTTTTAAATGCAATATTCTTATTGCAAATAAATAATTACTATCATGCTTAATAAAAAAATTTCTACTTCGCTAATGACTCAATAAAATTTTATACTTTTGTTAAACTTGTTTAAGAAACTCAAGTGTCCATTCTAGCTGACTTATATATTTTTGGCATGTAATTTATTTACTTTTAATAACCTTTGTTATTTCTTTATGTAGTGAACTTTATATTAACTGAATTGCTACACGAACAGGCTATTTTAATAGCTTGAAAACTCAGGTGTGTGTGAAGTTTTTATTTTAAACACTTTAAAGAAGTCTTCCAATTCTCAAAAGAGTTTTTATGACCGTTGTGTAGTTTATTAATTGCATTTTTTTCTTGTTTTCTTACACTTTGTTTACTTTTTGATAATGATGATATTTTAACTTGGTATTTAAGCTTGATTAACAACTATTTTTAAGCTTTTTCAAATTTTAATAAATTTAAGCTGGTTTGATACATCTCAGAAATTTTTGCTTTTTAGTGGCAACCATGTAAAAGTCTAATTACTAATAAAACATTTTATTAAAGTATTTGAGAATTAATTATGTTAAATTATTTGTTTTAGCTTTCTGGAATACAAACAGGTATTAATTTTATTATGTTAACTAATTACTAAATTTCTTTATGAGTGTAAATTATTTAACTCGCAAAAACTTTTTTCGAAGTAAATATTCTTTGAAATATAAAAAAAGTGTTGATGATATAACAAATGTATAAAAGTAACCCATAAATTGTCTTTCAAGTTAGGTTTTTATAGAGAGTTAGGTTGTAAGTAAAATTAAAAAAGTATTAGCTTCAACTTATTAAGTGCTTATGAAAGTACATATTTTATTAACAATATAAGTACATGTTTATTAAAGTATATTAGTCAATGTAAATCATAATCTAATGAATATTAATTTGAATAGGCATTCTATGTATAGCTAAAAGTCATTTTAAATAATAAGGTGAATAAAAGTAAAAATTTTCTCTAGTGTGACTAAAACTAAAACCATAAGATTATTCAAATGTGACTAAAACTAAAACTGCGGCCCGCGAAGACTTTTGAAACTTGAAATTTGGCCCGCGACCACCAACTGCCTGCCGACCCCTGGTTTGTACTAATAATTTTTTTGTTAAAAATAGAAATTAAGTAATTCTAGCTGTTGAATTATTTTTTTTGTTTTATTTTAGTCAAAATCTTGTATCTCTTTTTTCATCTAAAAAAGTAAGAAGAAAATTGCTTCTGCCAGTGCTTTTGCGCCAGTCTGGGTTAGCTAAAGAGATAAAACAGAGCAGGAGAAACTTAAGATATAATTAGAGTGAAACGCGTGTAAATAGTAATGCAACTAAGATAAAGTTTAGACAAATAGAAAATAATGATATATAAATTATCTTTAAAAGTTAAAAAAAAAACGATTTTAAGTATAATTTATGGAAGTAAAAAGCCATAACAGAATTTTCTACACAAAGCACAATAAAAATTTCATCAGACCAATTTTCTCCTTTCTAAATTTATTTAATTGATTCTCTGTTTTGCATGCTCTTTTTTTTTCTGTGCAAAAGTATCTTCGTGCAATTTTGTCCCCTCGTGCAATTTTGTACGCTCAATACATGTTTATTCTTTAATAAGGGATATTTTTATTAAAATAAAACCCTATTTTTATTTTTATCAAAAACTTTTTAAATGTTTTATTAGTTTTTAAACACAATAATTTAGTTTCAATTTGAAAAACCTAAATAAATTAAAAAATTAATAAAACTAATATAAACCTAAATAACTTAAAATTAACTACACTAATACATGCTTATTTTATTTTTTTAAATAAAATATAAAGGTTTTAATATATTTTTTATTTAGTTGTTTTAAGTTAGTACTATTTTGTGCAAAATTGACCTTCCGTTCAAAAATGTAACTCGTGCAAAATTGAGCTTCCGTGCAAATTAGTCTTCGTGTAATTTTGTCCCCTCGTGCAATTTTGTGCATGCGTGCAAACTAGTCTTCGTGCAAAAGTATGCTCGTGCAATTTTGTACACTCGTGCAATTTTTTTCTCGTGCAATTTAGTCCCCGAGTGCAATTTAGTAACCTCGTGCAATTTTGTCTTCGCGCAATTTAGACCCGTTCCCTAATTATTTAGTTGTTTAGTGACTGAAGCGTACCATTAAAACCTTAAAATAAATTGAAAATAGAGGTATAATAAAAAACCGTTTAGTCGTTTACTTAGACCGTTTTCTAAGTTATGAGTTAGATACTAAAACTTAAACCGCATAGATTAACTATTGTTTTTTTTATAAATTCAACTTAACAAAAAACATTATAACAGAAGTAATCTAGGTGTTACTCTTAAAAAAATAACACTTTTATGTGGTATAACAAAGTTGTAAATACTACCTTAAAAAAAATTATTAATAATTTTATCTGTATAAATATTTTTGATCTAAAAGATTTTACATCCACTTGAAATCAAACGACATTCCTATAAACTTCCTTATAATTTTTATAAAGTTTGTTTTTAACCAACACGATAATAAAAGTCTAAAATACACTAATAATAAAAAAATTCTTTCACTCTAATAAAGTTTATTAAATCAAGGTTTATAAAAGCATTTTTGTTCTCAATATAAATTAAAGTTAAATAACGCTATGCAAATAGACACATGAAAAGCTAACCAATTATAATAGTAAATTCGTATTTTTTTTTTTTTTAAGTTAAAAATTTTTGTTGGATAAGTTAAAAAAATAAAACTTAATTTCAATATTTCACTAAAGTTATTTTAAAAGTTATTTATAAAAACTTTAAACTGATATTGTACATAAACTAAAAGAAACCGTTTAAATTAAGTAATATTTTTTTTTTATTGATTTTAGAAATAGATGTGAAACATCTACATATGTATTATAAAAGTAGAAAATCAATGAGTAGTTAAATTTGTTTTTATCTTAAAAGTTATAAAAGTTGAAATCGTTGTTTCAATTTCTAAGTCAACCAAAGCTACAATATTTTAACACAAAAAAGTTTAATAATGTATTAACTCAGTTGTAGTTGTCTACCTTATTTTTTTTTAAATTTGTATTTTGTTTGTTTATGAAATTATTTAATTCGACTAATTAAGGTGTTTTTGGTTGTCAAGCAAAAACATCTTAAATTAAGAAAAAAAAAGATTGCCAATATTAAAAAAAAAGTTTACAATAAACTATCAACACATCTACTTTAAATGCTAAACATGTTTACAATAAACTATCCTATAGTAAAAAATGTTAAAGCAACATGTAAACTGAAGAATAGAAAAAAAACTATTTTTAGCTTAAATGTAAAAAACACACAAAAACTATATTTAATTTAATTCAATAAACACAGACTTATCTATTTTTAAAGAGTAAACACAACTATTAAAACTGTGTTGGTTAATAGAATACTTTACTTTACTATAAATAAAATACGAAATTTAATATTTTTAGCCTTAAAAGATGCATTAATACCATTTAATTTAGCGTTTTATGACCTTTTCAAATGTTAAAACTTCTTTTTGTTTGATGTTTCAATTAGACGGACTAAAATCTAACATTTTAGAATTTAGAGCAATTTTATTAAACAATTACTTAAGTTATTTTTTTCTATGTTATTATAAGAAACATAACTAGAAAGTACAATTACATTTTTTTGTTTAAATTATTTAAAGATTTATCTAAAACCTTGTTCAAATTAAAAAACTTTTCGTTATATAAACTTTACTTTAAACGCATTTTAATTTAATACCAAATTATTTTCTGTCAAACAATGTTTTTAAGGATACACTTTTTAAAACAGAAAACAGTACTTTTTTTAGTCAAAAAACCGTTAAATGAGTTTCTTTGAGTTAAAGTTTATTACAGTCATGGTGCTACAAATAAGTTTGCTATTAACTTAAGTGAATATAATTTATTGTTTAAATTTAATTTTTAATTTAGTCTTATATAACCATTTATTATAATAAAAAATAGCCATTAAATTTAAGGATTTTTAGTAAAACAAAATATTTTAGTTTTTAGTTTTGTATACTTATTTTAGTAAATATTTTAAAAACAAAACGTACTTATTAATATAGAGTTTTTTATTATCTGCTATTAAACTGCAAGTTTAAATATTTACAATATGGTTTAAGTTAAATAAAATTGTATAATAATTGTACTGTTTTAGATTAAACTTTTGGTCTTTTTATTTTTTTAGTCCTAATTTTAGAAAAAAACTTTAATGCAACATCTGCTGTTTTATATTTTCATAGCTCTTAAGTTGTTGAAAACTTATAGACTATTTAAAGTATTCGTTTGTACTAGACAACCTTAAAAAGTAAAATGCGATATGATTTTAGTTTTTTATAAGTAATTAATGTACTTGAACATTCACTACATATAATTTTTTAAGTTGCAGTACAGCTTTAATGTGTACGTGTAGGGTCGAATCTTTGATACGTTTGTTTTTTATCTATTAATTAGATTACTAATTTTAACTTATTTTTGTTTGTATTTTTCAATTACGGGGTAACCTTTGTACGGCTTTTAACTTCTACATTCTTTTGCAGTATTGATTTTCTTGATGTTTTGTTCTTATTTCCAAATTTATTGACTATTGTAAGACGAGTAGTTCTAAAAATAAAGTGTTGTATGTCAAGCTTTTGAAAATAAATGTTTAAAACGGCTTAATTTTCACAGCACAGTAACCTGCAATTAAATACGCTTTTTTAACACAGCGCAAAGTTACGTACCCAACTGGCAGTACGAACCTTGAAAACTTTGGTTTTTACTTTCCTAAATTAGTTTTAGTACTAACATGTAAAAAGCGACTAAAATTAACAAATACCTACAAAAGAAAAGTCATATATCAATATAAATCGAATAATTCATCATAAATACAAGACACATTTGTTGAAAGTATTTAAACGTCATAAGTATTTGTTAAATATATGTTATTATAAGTAATTATTTGTTTATAATTGTCTATTCATGCTTACATTTAACCTATAAAGTTTTAAAAGTTATACTGTAAAACCTTGAACCTTTAAAATTTACATAGTACATAAAGTTATTTAGTGTTTATAAAAATAAATGAAGACATATTAAACATTGGTCTTTCGTTAAATAAAATGTGTTTATTAAAAAAAGCTAGTTTACTTTGATATCATTAATAGCGCTTTTTATAATCTTTCTTATTCTGTGTCAATAATTTTGTATGTAAATGTCAATTGCGATACTTTTTATTATTTTATTATGTTTGTTTTTAATTTTAGATTTTGTATAAAAGTTTTAATATTAATATTTTTAATGTTTCCCTTCGTTTTAATTAATTCAAGTGTTATACATTACAACTTATTGTAAAATATAAAAGTTTTTTATAACTTTTTTTTAAGTTCGTTTTTTCTAAATTTCAAAGTAAAAAATAAAATTGCATTTTTAACATAGCATTTTTCGTTTAAAAATAAGCTTAAAATACCGGCAGTTAGTACCTAGGAAGTACACGCTTACTTATAAATTTACTGTATTTAATTATTTTACTACTTAGTATATAATATTTTATAAAGATATACCTACTGAATGATTAAAGTATAAAAAATAACATTTTTGTTTACAATATATATTATTGTCAAAATTGAACAAATTTTTTATTTAAAACTTTAAGAGTTTCTAAATTTATTCTTTAACTAGTAAACGCTTTATAAACTGTATTGAAGCCTTAATAATTATTTTAAAAAGTCATTAAAAATATTTTTTGTGGTAAATAGATTTAAAATGATATTTTATTAACTTTCTATGTATACCTTATGTAATTTTTGCTCAAATATAATTTTTATAAATTACTTATAAAATTTCATTAACTTAAAGATACAGGCTGACAAATAACTAATTCCTAACCTCCATCTTTTAGCAAAATCGGTAGCAAAGAATGTATGAAATAAAGGATTCAAAAGAGAATTGAGATAAACTAATACACTACCCATTCTGCTAAGAATAACGCATATATGTTCCTGTTAGTATTATTAATTTAAAAATTGTTTGCTAGTAAGCTAAATGTGTTTCTTAAATAAATTGAATATAATGCAAATGGAAAATACAAATGAGGTTTAAAGACACTAATTACTTTAACATTCTATGTTTGCTAAATTTAAAACAATTTTACAAAGTTTTGTCTAAATAACTAAATAAAATATAGTATATATTAATTAACAAACTTTTAATTATATTTTTAAAAAACAGGTGAGGAAACTGGATTTTTAAATACCAATTCAATGAGAAACACATTCTAAGTTTAAAATTTATTCGTAGACGACGTTAACACTTTCATCAGTCATTATCAACAAAATACTGTGAAAAACAACTAAAAATTTGTGTTAAACAACTAAGTATACAAAAATTTTAAGTGAAAAACTTATAAAATTTATAAATTAAAATTAGAAACTACAATAAAATAATATGTTACA
>NW_028139294.1:17500-28001 GCF_965202585.1 Thalia democratica
AATAATCACATGTAAAAATATTGTAAGACTGTTTTAATTTTTTTAAACACCAGTTTTTAAAACAGAAGAAATATTTTAATTTTAAAATTTTTTGATCACATTACACTAAGGCTTGAAAAAACATTTATAGAATAATAATGTAGAAGTTTAACAAAGTTAGCTTAAACTGTTCACTAACCATAAGAAACAATACTGATGCGTTGTAATTTAAGTAAACTACTGTTTCTTTAGCAGAACACATAAAATCAGGTAAGTTCCAACTTTGATTTATATCTTCATAAACTTGTAATGGAATAGTAAAAAAAAACAGCGTATCAGCTATTGCAAGTTGTAATACATACCTGCGCAAATACATAAAATAAAGTATTCTTTACCAGTTACTACGTTATGTAGTAAAATATATTTAATTTAAGCATAGAGAAACCAGTGAACTGAGTAAATATTAGTGAACTGTTGGTTTTTCAGTTCGTTAAATAAATTAGACTTTTAAAATAAAATGATTAGGTTTTAAGTTTTACTCCGAACAGTTGGCAAGTTTTAGTTGAAAATATTTATAAGTTTTTAATTTCTTACAATAGTTAATTTTTACAGACAGTCTAAAACTTATAGCAAAAATATATTTAACTTATTTGATAAAAGTCAGTTATTATTTCTGAATTTAAACAATTGTATTTTTTAAGTTGTGTACCAATTTCTTTTAGTATGCATTAATTTAAAAAGTACTAAACATTTTACGAATTTAAAGTTATACAACAACATTAAGTTAAAATTAGTTATTGTAAATTCTAAACTATTGATATTTAATAATTTATTGACAAAAATTGCTACCTTACTAATCCGGTTTCACCTAAAAAGGATCTTCAGAGTTAGGTAGCAATAAAAATGAAGTACACTGATATATATAGAAAAAACAATCAAATTAATTGGCACTAATCAGGTTAATCAGCACTAATTAGACATAAATTAGTAATTAAGTAATTTATAGATATTTTTGAGTGAAAATAATTAATAACTTTATAAAAAACCTTTTAAAAACTTATTATGCTTAATTAGTAAATTATCATAAAACTTATAAAAGTCTAAAAATTAAGTTTAACATGTAAGATAGTAAAAATAGTAAAAATAAGACACAACAAGCAAACAATAAATCAAAAATAACAAGATCTATAATGAGGACACATAGCGGTTAATTCTTTTCTGATGTTTAGTGATTTGATTCTATCTGTTTCTGCTATAGCCATTTTTATCAGATTGCAGATTGAACAGTTGTCGGCTTTCTTCGGGACTGAGCTTTTAACTTTGTATAGTACTTGCCAATTGATTTCGGCAAAATTGATATTGTTTATAATGGCAAATTTAAATAGCGTAGTTGTTTGGGTTTTTTTGAGAACATTGTATTTGTGTTGCTGCCATCTTTTTTTGAAGGATACCCCTGTTGATCCTATATATTCCTTATTCCTAATAGAAGCCTTATAGATGCATTTTAGTAAGCATTCTCCTTTAAAAGGGCAGTTGGTTTTGTCCCTGCAGTTGCAAATCTTATCTTTTTTGTTTGAATCATCTAAAATCCTTTTGTTATGGGTATTTATAACGTTTTTTAGGTTTGGAAGGCAACTATAGGAAATTTTGATGGTGTTCTTGTTAAAGATCTTATGGAGTTTGTTATTTCTTGGAAAATGAAGTCGTATAAGATCCAAAAATTTTTTACCAATATTTGTTTTTACAGAATTGCAGTATGGAGGGTTGAAGTAAATAATTTTCCTGGACTTTCTAGTCTTTTTATTGGGCTTTAATATAGATTTGTTGTAGTTTTTGAGTTTGTTGTGTCCGCTTTCAGTCAAGGCTTCATTGTAGTCTTTTTTGATGTTTTTGAAAATTTCTTCGCTGCTGGAAAGTTTATTTAATCTGTTACTAACCATTGGACCTATGCTCTTTCTTATTAGTTTAGGGTGGTTTGATTGGTTGTTTACATATCGTATATGCGAATTTTCTTTTCGAAATGGGGCATATGTGTTATTTGATAAATTCAATGTGATGTCTAAATAATCAGTTTGGATTAAATTTGCTTCTACAGTTATCTTAAACCTGTGATTCTGGAAAATTTTCTGATTGATTTAGCTACCCTTTCATTTACACATTTGGATTTCTTTAAAACCGTTAGACCATCGTCCCGGTATAGTCCAAATGAAACTAAGGTGTCAATTGAAGACAAATCGGACAAGATATATAATCCTATAAGATCACAAATTTCTGCTCCCATATAGCTGCCCATAGGCACATCGAAATTGTTAGTATTGTCTTTCTTAACCCATTCTACACATTTAGAATCTGATAAGACACTCATACAGGAATGTAATATAATATTTATATCTTGAGGGGTTATATTAGTATATGAATCAGCAAATTTCAAAGCCTTAGTTAATTCGTTCTTTGATATTGAGGGATAAAACTTATCAATATCAAATTTCAAGAAGCATAGCTTCTTTTTGTTTTCGATTTTATTAAACCAGTCAATAACCTCAAATGAAGTTTTCCATTGAGTGAGGTTAGTTTTGAGTTTGATGTTAAAATTAATCTTATCCAGTATCTTTTTAGCAATTCTTCCTATATCTGATTTCATCGTATTTATTAATCTGCACTCTATTGAATTTGGGAAATTTCTTTTATGGTCTTTGATTGTCAAAAAAGCACTCTTTTGGTGCAGTTTTTTTACTTTTCTTCTTATGTTTAATTCCTTAACAATAGATGCCGCGCTTAAATTAATCTGTTCAATGCAATTATTAGGAGCTATCTTATAGTCGCTAGTCAAGCAGTTTTTCATGAGCCGGTTGTAATCCTTTTTATCAATGGAATAGAGGTTATCTGTTTTGTCGCTAGAAATAATTACTTTATTTGAGGATTTTATCTTCTTAATATCATAAACCTATAAACTATTGATATAAAACTACGGGCACAAAACCTAAAGTTTTAAATCTGTAATGAGTAATTTAGTAGTTTATTATTATCAAGTACATATTTAAACTTATATCTAGGAAAACTAACGTATGTAGAACGGATGTTTTGTATTCCTTTAACACCGAAATGATTAAAATACTCAATCCGTTTCCAACTATTCCAATTAAAGAAACTAGAAGTGATATTACTGATTTAATAATAAACATAACAAGTGAGTTGTATTCATAAACTGTGTTTTAATTATTCAGAAAGTAGTATTTATTGTTGTATAATTTAACCTATCAGTAGTTATTTAAAGATTTATAGGTGTTTATTAATTAGCAATCGTTCAAACACTATTTTGTTAAACACAACAGTCTTGCGAATGAAGCTGAAAAACATTTTATCACATAAACTTTCTCAAAATAACTTGCTAATGTTTTCTAAATATGATTTAAAATTTATCATATTGAAACTGTTTTAAAATAAGTTTACTTGATGCAAAAAAGAAATAATTTTAAAAACTAAAAACGTATGTACTTTACACCTTTGCTATCGTAAACAAAATCGTAAACAAAATAATTTTAAAAAGATTAGTTCTGACTTTGACTTAGTATTTTGTTTAATTGAAACAACAGTGTAGAATAGCTTTGATACGCCGTTATAACAAAATAAAGTTTAAAGTATGCTATTTTTAGTAAATGTCACAGTTTATTTGAGCCTTTTTCAAAAAACAAGGAAATCTAAAGGTTAAGTGAGCTATAATCTAAAAAAAAATATTATTAATTTAGTAGAGTATATTACACTAAAAAAATTTAGTTGCAGCTTTTGACCAGCTTCTATAAATTTAAATCTTTTTTTGTATTCTAAAATAATTAAAACTTTTTAAATTTCATAAGCTTTCATCTGCTTTTTTTTTTTGCGTTTTTGCAACTGCAATTAATGCTTATACTGTTATTAGTTTTGTTTAATTAAACTTCTCTACAAGTGGTTGAAAAACGGTTTTGTCATATTTTAAACCGCGTTTACATTGTATCTTTAAAATTAAAATAAACTCTAGTTATAAAACTACGGTATATAAAAAACTACTTGAAAAATTACTTTTAATGTTAAAATAATTTAAACATTATCAACTTATAACAGAACTATTCTTTGGAATAATAAAAAAAAGATTCGTAGGTTTTTCAATAACAGTTAAAGTACATTTTTAAACTGGTGAAAATCAAGTTATCTTTTAAACCTATTTTGATAGAACAAGATCAATTGTCAATTTTTAACTTGCTTTAAAATTAAAATGTACTTAATCAATTTATGTCTTTTATTAAATATAGTCTAAGCTAAACTCTAATCTGTACTAGATTATAAAAAACAGTAGATGTATCAAACTTATAAAACCTTCGTAATAATAAAATAATTTACCTTACGTTAATTTTTTTAAATAAGTACTTCTTTTACTACCATCTTATTAACAAAATTATAATGTTTTTGTATCTTTAGATGTAAAGATACGCTTTAATGTGTTACTTTTTGGTAATTTTAAACCAGTTTTTTATTTATTTTAATTCGTTTAAGTAGTCTAGCGTTTAGTTTTACACTAGTAATGCCTATTTAATTCGAACTTTTATACTAATTATGATGTTTTTTTTTTAATTTTTGAATAAAAAATACCTTAAACTTCATATAAGGTAAAGAAAATTTATTTTATCATTTCTATATTATAAATAAAAATCATAAAACATCTAATACATAAACATTGTTATTTTTTCAATTTATTCAACAATAAATGATTGAGTACAATTTTGAAACAAAAACGTTGAATCTTTCGTAACTAAAGCAAAAATTTTCTTTATAAACGAAAAATAACTAAATATTATTAAAAATAAAAAATGGTCATTTTAAACTTGGTAATGTAACAAAAACAACAAAAAGTTAAATTGTCATTAAATTGTTATTCGTTCGGTGAATTTGTCCTTTAATAATATCAGACTCTTTTTGTTCGAAGCTTCTTTAACAATACAAACTTTTATTAAAAATAAAAGTATTTCTATCCATTTTACACCAAAAGCAGCTTACATTTATCCTAATGACAACTTTTTTAAAATAAACTTATATTTTCTATATTTTATATTATAATAATGTTTTCAAAGTTTAAGGTTCCAATATTTTTTGTTTTAGATAAAAAAATTTCAATTTTGATCAAATACTATTGTGGTTATTTTAAATTTTACGATCAACAAACATAAAAAAAAGTTTTAGTTTATAATCTATCAAGTTTAACTGCATAACTATCAAAGTTAAATTGAGTTGACATAAAATCATAATAGAATGGTTAAAGGTAACTATATTAAAACAAATAAAATAAGAAGTTTTTACTTGCATAATTGTTTTTATGTTTGCGTCTTTGTACAAGTTTCGAATAATGTAAAAAAAAAAAATTATATATGCAAACATAATTGTTTCATTATTCACAATATAATTGCAGTATTGATGACTGCCGACGAACCGCAATTCATAAAGAAGTTCTGATTTTTTCAGTTAATGAATAGTGTAGTTTTTCTTATTAGTTTACGGTTTAGATGCTTTTATACTGACTTTTGAGTGAGCAATTTTTTGAAGTTTATGTATACAGAGTTTTTTTGAACAAGACACACCACAAACAGGTATTTATATGTCATTTTACCTCCCTTTCGAGTGACATTTTAAAGTTGTCTAAAACTATATACTACTTTGTTTTTGTTTATAAGTTGTTTTTACATTGTCATGTGAGCGTGATTTATTTATAAGTTGAGTTATACTAGTCTTGTTAACTTGTTTTCGAATAAACTTAAACGGTAAGAATATACTTGTAGTTTGTATTATTTTTCTCCTTTAGATTCGCTAATTTACTGTTCATTTAATTGTAAATTACTAGATTTTTTTAAAGTTTATATAAGTGTACCTTAGGTAGGACAATTAAAGGAAACTTAAATTACAGTACTTAAAATAAGTTACTTAAACGGTATACATAAGTGAAAATTAAAAAAAACTACTTTATTTAAGTCATGAGTATTTTTTTTAATGCTATACGGCTTAAAACTTAATTTATTAAGGATTGAAAATTAAACCTATTTTGTTAGTTATTACCAGTAAAAGTATTACTTTTTTTTCATAAGATAAAATTTATTTAAATACATAAGATTGCCGACTAGAAATCTTGTTTAAGCGTTCTAATTTACTAGCTAGTGTTTCGGCTGCGGTTTCAAATAGCTAGTTATGTATTTTTAGGGTTTACCTGATTCACAAAATTAGCATCCGGCCGGACACGGATTCATTTTTTAGTTTTGATTTCTAAAAATTTCAGTCAGCAATTGTAAATAGGGTATAATATAATTTTCAAATCAAGATTCGCCTGGATTAGATCATCTAGTATCTCAATTTTCTTTCCCGGTTTATTTAAAGTAGTTAAGCTTTGCTGATATATGAAGTCTAAGTTTCAACATTCTCCGAAAAAATTCATAAAAACATTAATGGCTCTTCATTACAAACTCCAGATTTCTAGTTTACAACTCAAATTTCAAAAAATATCTAGTTAAATGTTCGTACCGGATCCGTAAATTTAATATCCATTCTAAAGCTTGATAAAATTACTTAATTAAATACGAGCCAGTAAATTTAGTGCATTACAGTACTAGAACATAAACTGTTATTCCTGACCATTTTAACCTATTTTTAAAAAACAACATTTTAACCCTAGCCCACGTTACTTGAGAAACATCTAACAAAGTATTTTTAGTTAATTTAATAAAACTAACAATAAACACATATTTTAGCACTACTACTGCAACCAGCTCTTTAAAATTATGGTTAAAATTTTAGTATACTAATAAACTGTCTGTATACGTTTATTGAACAAAAAGTATAAACTAAAATCTAACAAAATTTTATCCAAATTATATTTTTAGTGAAAATGACATGATTAAAACTAAAACAACTAGCAATGAAGTAAAAATCATCTAAGCCTTAATGTGGTTTCTGAATTAGGTATAAAAAGGTATCAGATACGTATATAATAATCAATTATTATTTAAAAAATGTAGTTTTTAAACAAACAGAAGCTATCTGATTGTAAAGTTATTTAATTCTAAGCAACAATTCATATAGTTACTAAACACTTAATAATAGTAAACTTCTTGTTTAATTGTATGCACATTTAAACAATTACTCAAGTAACCAACATTTTTAATACGCCCCTACCGTATAACAAATTTTATTAAAAAAGCTTAGTTTTGCAGTATTTGACGGTAATTTGTACTAAACTACAAAAACAAAATGCTTTTTATAATAGATTTGAAAACTAAAACAAGGTTTAATAATAAAAAAAACGTTTTATTTGTGTAGTGGTAAATTAACTTTAAAGAAATAAAATCTTTTTTAAAGACCATATAGATGGTTTATTTAAAGTTTTTAGTATTTTTATTAATCTGTGAAGAATTAGCCTAAGTAAAACATTCGTTTTCATTGAAAGGTAAAATCTTTTTTTTTTTCGTTCTGAGCGGTTGCACAGACTCCTGAAAACTAGTTTAAAATCATTAATAATCTTTTCATGCCAGTAAATTTAGAATACATTAACATTTTTACTTCAAACACATCTTCAATTTTAAAAAACTTTGGAACTTTTTATTCAAACTTAGTTGTAGATAAGCAGCTGTTAATATAAATATATATATATATATATATATATATATATATATATATATAATAAGGTTGTTATTTAAACTTAAACACCTTCTACTGAGCCACTTTTGAAGGGCTTTTAAATAATTTATTAGAAAAATAAGACTTCAAAAATACTGGTACACGTGTTTCATAAGACTAGACGCCTTAATCTTCGGCCAGCTAAATTTAAAATAAAAAGCACTTTGCTAAACATAGAAGCAAAAGTTATACAAATATTACGTCATACTGTTTTTTGTTTTTTTGTATAACTTTTGCTTCTGTGTTTAGCAAAGTGCTTTTTATTTTAAATTTAGCTGGCTGAAGATTAAGGCGTCTAGTCTTATGAAACACGTGTACCAGTATTTTTGAAATCTTATTTAAAACTATTTAAAAGTCCTTCAAGTGTGGCTCAGTAGAAGATGTTTAACCCTAATTTAGACTGTTTTTAAAAAAAAAACTACTAACTTAGTACTAACTTAATATTTTAACAAAATTTTTGGATGAATTTAATTGATATAAAAATTCTTGACTTAATTAGCGAATGTTTCTAAAACATTAAGGTAGCCTGAGTGACTTGATAAGCTTTTGTGTTATACAATTTTGTTAGAAATTTTAAAATTATTATTTTTAGCTAGCTGAGACATATTCATCTTCTTTGAAAATAACAACCTATACTAAAATTAGTTTTATAGATTTAGCTATCAACTCCTAAAATGAAAAACTTTAGAGTACACTTAAAACTTTTCAGCTACATAAAAGCAGTTTTTTGCAATCTGCTTTTAACAAAACTTAAAACTACAACTGTGTTTAAGTGATTTTCATTATAGTATATAGGAATTAGTGTACAATTTAAAAATTAAATATTTACTCAAAACTTATCAAAATCTTTAATTCGGTTAAAAGATCTTAGTAACACTGGCATTTAAAAAGTGTCATAAACTTCTCATTTAATTTAACCTTGTAATTAAATTTTAACAAATATTAATATATTCTTTTAAATGAATTATAAGGGAAATAATTTTAGGTTCTTTATTTTAATCTCAAAACCTTATTTTAAGTTAAATAAACAAAACTAAGTTCATCTTTGTTTAAAAATTTACAATATTATATCTATAAATAATTTCTTAATTTCTCGAGTGTTTGTAAACAATGTAAAAAAATTTTTGTAAGCTTTATATTTTTCAGTGATTAGAAAAACTTAATTTTTAATAATTTCTACAGTTTTAAACAATCTTGTATCCTTATACTTAACCTAGCTTACACTAACTTTTACTCAATGACCTTAATATTTAAAAAGATATTTGTTTAACTGTATAGCTGAACTGATGTCAGTTATAAAATCTGTTTAAAACTGATTTTAATATATTTAGCAAGAAGTATGAAGATTTCTATTTAAGCTCAATTAAATTTTGAAGATTTTGATCACCTTATTTTAATGATAACCAAAACTTACATAAAACTTAATAAGACAAACATGAAAAAATAAAAATTATAATACTTAAGTATTTTGTTTTAGTTGTTAAAATAAAAACAATAGAACTTTGCTAACAAGTTAAGAATGTATATTTTTCATTGAATAATTATCACAGAAACTTTATTTTGCTTAATGAGAGCCAAAACATTACAGTAGCCTCTACAGTCTACTTATATCTTAATCACCTGATTTCTATAAGTAAATCGCCATAAACTTACTCAAGCATAAACTTTCCTATCAAGTTTAAATATGTAATATTCAGAAAAAGTACTTAAACGAGCAAGACAGATAAAAACCTTAACAGTTTAGCCAAAATTTTGCTTATCTAATTTATAACTAAGCTTAAATTATTTGCCTCATATACTATTTAAGCTGCAAAGAATTTGAGAAAATTTTACTTTAAAATTATATGATTTGATTTGTCTTTACGACTAATTCGTATTTATATATTTAGGTAATTTGAAACTAACCTGAATATTAAACTAGTTCAAACTTTCCATAGTTAGCAAGGGTAGTAGTATTTAGAAAATACTTATCTGCCAATTTTTTTAACCAATTAATGAAAATCCAAGTAAAAATGTTTAATGAAAGTAAACATTTAAATGCTTTATTTAAATAAAGGTTATAGTTTTAACTATATACTTTTTTATTAATTAATATTACTTATAACTTAAACTATTTTAATTTGCTGAAGGTATTATACTGCATATTTAAGCTTAAGGCATTGTAATGTTTTTATTAAAGTACATAACTTGGTATCAAACAAGCTGGCATATTTCAAAATACGTAAATACGTATTTTGAGTGTGCTAGTGTTAACGCCATTGCTGTAAGTGTTGTTTTTGCATGGTCATTTTTGTACGATGGCGACGGCTTTTATATGAACTTTTGAATTAAAGTAGTTTATTTGTACAGATCGTTATTGTGTTTATCGCATTTTCTATTCATCGTAATACAGCTTTTTGTTTCTAAGACTCGATTTCTTTATATACAACTAGTTTAAGCATTCTAACAATCTAACTACTTAGTTAGGATAAGCTTAAATTATAGTCTAAATTAATTCGCATTTCAATAACTCGACTTAGCTAAATAACTTAGCTAAGTCAATTCTAAACAGTTAAATACCGTCACCGATATTGTTATAGCGCGTAAGTCAGTTAATAGCCAGGTTCGCGTAACATCGGTAAATCGGCAAAACTCAAAATTTAAGACAAGCTATTAAAGTAAGAACTCGCTTGATTGCATAGTATTTCCGCGACCTCTATAAAAATTACCCTGCGTCGCTACTGGTATCTAGTACATTTAAAAGTTAGCTAGATTAAGATTACCTATAGCTCTAATTTTAAGTTTAAACTTATTCCGCTTCTAAAACATTTGACTACCCATTTAATAAATCCAG